>NC_071569.1:3186697-3371560 GCF_026979565.1 Vidua chalybeata
TGTG
Source organism: Vidua chalybeata (assembly GCF_026979565.1). Lineage (NCBI taxonomy): Eukaryota > Metazoa > Chordata > Aves > Passeriformes > Viduidae > Vidua > Vidua chalybeata. The sequence goes on from NC_071569.1 coordinate 3,186,702, forward strand.
GCGTTTTAATTCGCTTTCTTTTTTCCAATTATGTAACAAGGTAATATTTGGAGTGAGGGTGGAAAGTTTTCCATGGCTACAGGGACCTTCCCGAAGGCGGGAGGGAATCCCAGCCCATACTCTGTCACCACAGATGAGAAACGTTTCCTTGGGTAATACTTTGGGGTGGAGGGAGGATACAGAGATCACCCGAGCAGTGTAATTGCACCAATCCAGATAATTATAGGCTTTGTTAATGGGTGATACATCCTTTCTGTATGTGTTTTTTGTCTGGTCAATTTCTGGCCAAATGCTCTTTGGACGTCAGAAGTAAAATTTGACGCAGTATGTTGCCTTGGAGGACCCCAACAGGTCCAATTCTTGGGGTTCCTCTTGAGCATTGGGCAACATTTTTGTCCACTCGTCCCAAGTATCTACCATGTTGGGTCTCTTACCTGTGGTGTGGAGAAGCTCTGAATTGTAGGCAGGCCAATCGTCTGCTACGAATGGAATCCCTACTAAACATGTGGAAAGTGGGCTATCAATGCTTCCCATGGGTAAGCACATGTTATCCTGTTTTAATGTTTTTGCTAAGGTTACTCAAACATTGTGGCTAGGCTGTGGGCTAATCCAACCGCAGGCATACAGTGTGTTGAAGAACATCCAGGCAGCGGTGAGGACAGCACCGATGGAGATAATTTTCATCTTTGGATAAGGATGGGGCTTCTGATAGGGAATATAAGCAACATTTGTTATCTTTATGGTGGTAGGAGAGGGTTTTCTCCCTTTCCTTCCCTTCCCTCCCCCCCTTTTTTTTTTTTTTTTTTCTTTCTATAAGCTAAGGATGGGGGCGTGGGTGTAGGGTTAGAGGTTTTTGGTAAGAGTTAACAAGTTAGGAAGGGAAAGCAATAAGGTTTTTTAGGGTAAACAAAGTTAATAACATCGCATTCAGAGAACAATTTGTGTTCAGGCTGTTTCTAGCTTATGGCTTAACTGCTACAGCAGAATGTTTTTCCACTTTCTGTTTTGTCTGCTGTCGCATAATGGGATGGTCTTTTCTTCTGTATGTGGACATTCGGCGACGTCTTCGTCTCCAGGCAGAACTTGTCTGATTTTGAGGAGGTCTTGTATTTGACTCCGGAGAATTCTTGTCACTGTTTGTGGGAGTAGTGTTTGCAGTGCCTAGGTATGGCTTTATGTTTTTTCCTCGGTACCATCTTGGGCCAGATGGTAGTAGAACACATGCATACCCTCTACCCCAAGTAATCAACTGGAAAGGCCCAGAAATTTGATGTGTTTCTGGGTCCTTCACTAGCACTGGTGGTTTCTCAGTGAGTTTTGCTTGGGTGGTATTTGCAAAGTGGCGAAGTATTGGCCGGTCAGGCTCTGATGTTGTACCATTTAGGAAATTGATGACATAGAGAGCCTTGCAAAGTCTCTCAACTGGAGATATGATTTTTGTCTCTCTTCGCTGCTGATTGAGGACTCTTTTGAGGGTTTGATGTGTCCTCTCTACGATTGATTGTCCTGTGGGATTTGCTGGTATACCTCTCTTGTGTTCTACTCCCCATTCACTGAAGAACTCTCTTAATTTTTGAGAGGTATAGGCAGGTCCATTGTTCTTTTTGATTTGTTTCGGTACTCCCAGGGTGGCGAATGCAAGGAGAATGTGCTTTATGGTGTGCTGTGTAGTTTCTCCTGGATGAGTTGATGCAAATATTGCTCCCAAAAACGTGTTGACCGATACATGCACGTATTTTGACCTTCCAAAAGGTGTGAAGTGAGTTACGTCCGTCTGCCACAGCTGGCAGCTGTTCAGTCCTCGGGGGTTGATTCCTGTGCCCATAGATGGTATCTGGTAAATTTGACATTTCGGACATGTGGCAACAATAGCTTTTGATTGACCTTTTGGAAGCCTGAACATTATAATAAGGGTAGGTACATTTTGATGGTAGAATGCGTGTGACAACTTTGCCTGGGCAAAGATGTCAGGAACGTTCGCAGTTTCTGTTGCCATGGCCAATGCATCCGCTTTCCTATTCCCTTCTGTGATGAAACCTGGGAGATCAGTGTGCGACCTCACATGCATTATATGGTAAGGTTTCTTTCTGTGAGAGATTAAACGTGTTAATGCCGAAAGCAATTGATGTAACTTTGGATTGGAAACCTCTTTGAGAAGAGCGTGTTCTGCTCTCATAGCTATACCTGCAACATATGCAGAATCTGTGACCAGATTAAAGGGTTCGTCTTTGAATTTCTCAAAGGCTCTGACAACAGCTGCTAATTCTGCAATCTGTGGAGATCGCTCCACTATTAGGATATCAGACTCCCAATTTTTGGGTCTTAGGGTCCTTCCAAGTCATTACAGATTTATGGGATGACCCTGAGCCATCTGTAAAGATTGTTAGAGCTTTGAGAGGTGTTTTACTTTGGACTAATTTTGGGGTCAGATTAAAGGCTGCATCACAATTAAAAAGTTTATGTTTTGGGATATGGATGGAAATTTGGCCTGTATATCTGTCTAGGGCAAATTGGAGGTTTTCATTGGTCTGGAGCAAATGTTCCAAATCCCCAGTGGTTAGTGGCAAATATATGAATGTGAACTCACACCCAGCAAGGGAGCAGAGGTGAGTTCTGGCCTTTTTTATTAAATGTCCCATTATTTCCTGGAAGGTGGTAATTGTCTTTGAAGGTTGGTTGTTTGTAAAGATCCGTTCCAGTATCAATAAAGGGTCTCGGAGTTGAAGATCCCATTGGAAGATCAGTCCATAGAACCGAGGTGATTTCCAAGGATGATGAACTGGAAGGGCAGCTTGGGCTCGAAGCGATGGGCTTGGCGTGAAGACAGGGCTTCTTGTGCCTTGGCGATGGTGTCTCGGGCTTCTGTTGTGAGCGTGCGTGGAAAGTCTAGGTCTTCGTTGCCACGAAGAAGGTTGAACAGGGGAGCGAGGTCCTCTCTTGTAATTCCTAGCAAGGGATGTACCCAGTTGATGGATCCACACAGACTGTGTAAGTCTCTCAAGGTTTTTGGGTCGTCTTGGATAGCAAGCTGCTGGGGTATGATTGTCCTTTCTCGGATCAGGAATCCAAGATAAGTCCATGGGTTGGTGTATTGTATTTTGTCCTCACGGATCTCGAATCCTGCCTTTTCTATGGTTTTGATTGTCCCTTTAACTCCTTTTTTAAGTAATTTTTTTCTGATGCACAGACCAGGATATCATCCATATAGTGGTAGATGATTGCATCTGGAAATCGGTTCCGAACAGGAGACAGGATGTGAGCGACGTACCACTGGCATATGGTGGGTGAGACTTTTAGTCCTTGGGGGAGATACAACCAATGGTATCTTTTGAGTGGAGCCTCTCTGTTAAGAGAGGGAACGGAGAAAGCGAACCGTGGAGTGTCCTGGGGGTGCAGCGGAATGCTGAAGAAGCAGTCCTTAATGTCTATGATGGCAAGTGTCCAGTCTCGGGGCAGCATTGATGGTGAAGGCAGGCCAGGCTGGAGGGCACCCATGTCCTTGAGTACCGCATTCATTTTGCGAAGGTCATGGAGGAGCCTCCACCTGTTCATCCCAGGTTTTTGCAGTACGAAGACTGGAGAATTCCAAGGGCTGGTGGTCTCGACAATGTGACCCTTCACGAGCTGTTCTTCCACAAGGGCTCGTAGTGCATGCAGTTTTACTTTAGAGAGGGGCCACTGGTCAGTCCAGATTGGGTCTTGGCATTTCCAGGTGAGCCGAGGTGTATCTGGTAGTGCGCACTCCTCAGTGGCCCCAGTCAGAAATCCTGACTGGGAATACGTAAGGAAGCTCCTCATTGGGATAGAGCATCCCTGCCCCAAAGGGTGATGAGGGCTCTTACTACGAATGGGCGGATGGTTGCCAGCTTGCCTTTCGGCCCTTCGACGAGGATGTTGTGCTTGCTTCGCATGGACACTGTGGCTCCACCGATCCCTGAAATCATGCCTACTACTGGTTGTAGTTCCCAGTGTGCTGGCCATTCCGAGTGAGCAATGATGGTCATGTCCACACCGGTGTCCAGCATCCCTGGCAGGTGGAACTTTTCTCCTCTGTAGGATAGACCACACTCAATGGTAGGCTTACTTGATCCCACAACTTGTGCCCACATTACTGTCGGATTGAGAGGAAGCTGTTCCCTGTGATTCTTTGGGAGTAGAAAGGCTTGTGCGATAGGAGATCCCTTTGAAAGAAAAAATGGTAAGTCCGTGCAACACAGCTGCACAGAGATTTCTTGTCCTTGGTGCATTGTTTGTACCTCTTGAATGACCAAGATTTCCTCTGGGCCATGGAGAGTGTCCCTTTTAATTAAGATATTAAAAGGACCACCTTTTGGCCCTTGCTTGCCTGTGGGAACACAATAGACATCCTTATTATTAAAGTCAATGGATAAAGCAGTTACCAACTGGCGCTGTGTTCCCACCTGTATCTCTCCATGGGTTGGATCCTCTCCATGTGTCCTGGAATCTGCTGGGATGATGCGTGACTGGATCTGGGTGGCTTTTGATTTGCTGTCTTTGCGTGGGGCCTGGCCGCGCTCTGCTGGAAGTTTCCTGAACACTGTTGGTGTCGCTGCTGGTTCTGGGGTCTTTGGTAGGTGTTACGGGGGTTTCGGGTAGGTGACCTGTCTAGACAGTCCTTTATAATATGTCCAAATTCCCCACAGTAATAGCAGCAGTCCTGGTCTTTGGAAGTTACTACTGCATACACACCAGAAACTCCTGCAATTCCCTTAGAGACTGCTTGGGCCACTGTGTTTTCAGTGGACAGATGACGTGTGCAGCTTTCCAGCATTTGCTCTATGGTGGGTTCTGTATCCAAGGGTAAGGCCCTCAGAATTGTTTTACATTGTTCGTTTGCATTTGACAAAGGAAGCTTGCACAACAGTTCTTTCCTTGCTTCTGTGCTCTCTATCTGTTTGTCCAGAGCATCTTTAATTCTGTCTACAAACTTGATAAAGCTTTCATCTATTCCTTGTTTAATATTAGAGAAGTGTTGGGTAGGAATAGAGTCATCTGTGGTAAGAAGCAATGAGGTTTTTGCTGCAATAGCCAAATCTTGTAGTGAAACATAAACTTTAAGAGATTTAGAGATTTTAGAGGAGCTAAGATTTTAGTTAGAGATAAGCCTTACTAGAGTTAATTAAAATAAAGGGATGCTGTAAGTAGGCTTTGATGAAGTTAAGAGTTAGTAGTTAAATAATAATTGATTGCTTGTCAACACAATGCTTAGTTAGCTGGGTTTATAATGAAGAATATAGAAACTGACAAATAGCTTTTAGGAACATAAGACAATTTTGGGCCTCCTCTGTTCTGAAACCAATTGAAGACAAGGAATGGGAGTTCTACCAAGGTTCATTTGTCATATTTGCATTGAAAAGGTAGAAAGGTCAAAATGAGGAAGACTTCATTTACTTCCTCATTTTGAGACCCCTCCCCATGAAAGGGACCACCGACCCATTTCAAGGAACAAACTATGCATGCTTAATAGCTTTTGAAATGATTAGCATACGAAGCGAGGAATGGGATGTACCAAAATGATGAATATGTATTTGTATTTTGGGTATTCAATTCTTGTGTGGATAAAAGGACTCTGTAATCATTTGAAAGGCGCGGTGTGTATTTGGGAGCTATCCCACACGCTGCCCGGCGTCACAATAAACATACACTTTCTAACTTTAAACTGTTAGAGAGTTTTTGTCCGTCACAGTTGGATATCGGTGCTAGATCAATATCCATATTTCTTGAATAAATCAGTAATGCTGCTTTAGGTAAGGTGTTAGCTTGGTCAGAGGGTTTCTGTAAATCCCCTTCTCCAGCCAGCTGTTGGACTGTAAAATCTGGCCTATTTGCATCTTGAGCATAGGCGTCTGATAATGTTTTTAATTGCCTTTTCCACTGTCTTTCCCATAGCATATATTCTGCCAGGGAAAGAAGGCAGTTGGCAATGTTTTTAAGGTCATGAGGGACCAGAATATGCGCCAAAAAAAGCGCTTCAAGGAATTTTCTGAAAATATGTGAATTTCTACCATGTTCTTTGGCTATATTTCATAGTTGTATCAATTCTTTATTTGTGTTAGGTTCCCACGTTGTTCTAGTAGTGGCCCCCCCTCTTTTACCCTTTATATAATTTACTGGGAAGGCAGTAATTCTCTGAGCTAGTTCCCAATCTCCTGCCTGAGTCGCTTCCAGTTTAATTAAAGACCATGGATCAATTTAGTCTGTGTCAGATTCAGACTCACTATCCTCTGATGAGGTGTGGTCAGGCGGTGCTCTATGCTTTTTCGAGCGTGTTGGGGCGACCTTTTGCAGGGGTGTGGGAGACTGGACAGAGTGTGGGGGGTTGCCGTTAGGTGGGCATTGAGGGTGGGTGGGTGGATGCATCCCTTCGGAATGTATGCAGGGGAGAAGGTGGGGAGAGGAGGCGGTGGGGTGGCGGGGTGCTGCTGCTGCTGCTGGCACCACGGCAGACAGGCAGGTAGGGGTGGTAACGGGGGTGGGGAGAGTTGCGGCGGCGGGGAGAGTCGTGGCGGCGGGGGGGAGAGGTACGGCAGCGAGGGGGAGAGGAGGGGACACGGCGGGCCGTGCGGCGCTGTTGGGGCAGGGCAGAGCGGACCTGATCGAGACCGACGCGATTGTACCCGAGCATGAGGCGGGGGTGCAGTGCCTGCACCGTGCTGTGCATTGCGTAACCGAAGGAGCTGAGTTCTGGCTTGCCGCGTCCGGAATGGGGGCGGAGGGATGGGGGGAGGTGGAGGGACGGGCAGGCTCTGCGGACCCCGCGGCTGCAGGAAGGGTGGGTGGGGGCGGCACGGTTCCCCTGTTCCCCATCTCAGGAAGGAGGGAGCCGACAGAGAGAGGACTGTTATCTGAGAGATTAGCATTTGGAGGATCTGCTATAGGAGATAAGTTTGGAATTTCCTCAGCTGCTGTTAAGCTGCTTGTGTTAGCTTTTTCCACCGCTTTTGCGATGTAGTGAAAGAGAGGCAGGAATTTAGTAACAGAAAAGTCTTCTTTGGTTTGAAAAATATATATTTTTGTCCCCACTGAGTCCCAAAAGGAGTCTGAATTAATCATTTTTGTGTTAGCGTCTGGAAACTGAGAAAGGATCCATGTTATAAATTTTTTCAAGTTAGTTTTTGAAAGATTGCCTTTAGAGAAAGAAAAGTTGTTAGCATTTAGGACTTCTAGGATTTGTAAATATATATCTCTCTCGTTCTGGGATTGTTTTAATTTACTAGAGTTTGATCCCATTGCTGTAAGTTCCCTTGCCCCCCCCCCCCAGCAGTAAAAACAGATAAAAAAGAAAAAAAAAAAAAACCAAAAAGGTGACCAAAATTTAAAAAGCGCGCAGAAAGGCTGTTTTAAACTTACACTTTTTTCAGTCGAAACTGGGTCAGAAACTGCTGGGTGGGTGGTCTGCTCTGTCCAACTCCTGAGGACTTTCATCCCAGATGGTGATGTTCAGGTTCGTTGGACGCCTCTTCCAGATAGCTTCTTCTATAACGGAGAAGTTACACTCAGAGGGTCGTGGCAGGCCGAGGCAGTAACGATCCCCGAAGGAATGCTGCTCTCAGGAGTACCAGGATGTCCGTTCTCCTGTTCGGGCTGCCACGTATTATGGCTTGGTGGTCCCCGGGGGTCCGTCTGGCCCCCGGGGCAGCCACTGCCGTAGGTGTCCTGGATAGCACTGTGCTGATCAGGCGCAGCCTGCCTGGGCCCCTGGGCTACCTCTGAGCCGCTGGCTACTTTGCGAGCAGTTGTGGAGTGATTTCAGCTCTTAGTGATTTCAGCTCTTAGTGATTTCAGCTCTGTGCTCGCAAAGTGCCTCAGCAGACGCAGGGAAGGAGAGAGGTGAAGGCTGTGTGGAGTTCTGCGGAGATGTCTTTATTGGCAGCTTCTGCAAAGGGTTCCAGTGACAGCTCTTCCATCTGAACTGGGCAATGGTATGGGTTTATACAGGCTGTTGAGGGATCAGGATTTGTCCTATGGCTGAGGTCGAGGAGAATACAACCTATAGCCTTACAGAGAGATAACAGGGGTCTGATGTGCGGAAGAGGGGCAGCTCTGTTCCACTCATCATGACTCTGCATTTCTTATCTTAGGCTAGTGACCGCCATGGAGGCCTTGCAGGGCCTCTGACTGCTACATCACATTTTACAGCTTCTGTGGTGAGGGCTAAGGTTTCCTTCATGTCCTCTTGTTTCTCAGCTGCAAGGAGAATATCGTCCATATAGTGATATAGTAACACATAAGGCTTTGCCTGTCGTACTGGGCTAAGGGGCTGTGCAACAAATCACTGACAAATTGTGAGACTGCTTTTATCCCTGGGGGTAAAACCACCCAGTGGAATCTCTGCAAAGGTTCTTGCATATTTAAACTGGGCACTGAAAAGGCAAATTTTGTTGTGTCCTCTGGGTGCAGACGAATTGTGAAAAAGCAATCTTTCAAATCAATAATTGTCAAGTGCCAATTTTGAGGAATCATGGTAGGTGATGGGAGTCCTGACTGCAGGGTTCCCATATCTTCCATGACTGAATTTATTTGTCTGAGATCATGAAGCAAACGCCACTTACCACTTATTTTCTGGGTGACAAACACAGGAGAATTCCACGAGCTTGTGAAGGGAACAATATGTCCCGCTTGCAATTGTTCATCAACCAGGTTTTGTAAGGCGTCCAATTTTTCAGCTTGCAGGGGCCATTGAGTGTCACTGCATGACTGATAAAATTACATCATCCCATTGTGATATGCTCCACCCAGAGGGAGGAGCCAAGCATTCCAAACCAGATATAATCTGAGATTTGGAACACCAGAGTAAACCTTTCCCCACTGGATTCCTAGAGGAAGACCAGGCCCATCTACACCACAACTAGACCTTCAAAGGAAAACTACACCCTTCTACAGGATCACTGCTTCAATGGAACCACATCTGTTACTCCAGGAGGACTGCAACCACCACTTAATCGGACTGCTGCCAACACCCTGACCCACAGGGTGTCAGGTCGTATTCCGACTCTGCCAGTGTTGTTTTGTATTACCGCATTTGTATTTTTATATTTTCTTTTCTTTTTTAAATTTTTTGCTAATAAAGAACTGTTATTCCTACTCCCATATCTTTGCCTGAGATCCTCTTAATCTCAAAATTATAATAATTCGGAGGGAGGGGGTTTGCATATTCCTTTTCAAGGGAGGCTCCTGTCTTCCTTAGCCATCATCTGTCTTTTCAAACCAAGATAGCTACAAAGACAAAAAATTTCAATACCATCAAACCAGAAGGAATGCAGGTGGAGATACCATAGAGAGTAACAAAAAATATTGCAAGATGAAATTTGCATGTCCCAAAGGTCCTGCAAAACTCTAAAGGTCCGACTGTATAAATCAGTAAGCATAGTTCTTGGCAGTATTTTCTAATTGCCCACAGAAAGGTGCAAGTTGGTAGGTGTTATATCTCTTGTGTTATGACTGTTCATTTGAATTCCCGCCTTCCCTTCTGTAGACTCTGGCATTTAATGGTGTCTGAACATGTTTGGAAAAAGAAAAATGCATTATTATGCTGAAGTACTAAGGCCTGAACAAGAGGCCCTGAGCCAAAGTTGACCTCTAGCTCAACTTTCCAACCAAATGTTATATATATACTCACTCATTAATGAAGTACTGTTCATTGCCAAAACATGTATTTACCTTTCTGTATCTAGAAACCAAATAGTAGCTGAGCATTTGGATGAGATACACCAGCCTTCTCATATGCAAGTAGTTCATTATATAGATGACATTCTAATTCAAAGAAATAATAAGGAAGAAATTCAACAGCTGCTGGAACTGGTTGTGGATCAAATGAAACAGAAAGTCTGAGAAATTCATCTTACTAAAATCCAAGGACCATCCCAAACAGTGAAATTTCTCCGGATTCAGTGGCATTGTGGGCACAGAGAAATATTACCCAAAGCTCAAAAGAAAATTTTGGATTTTGCAACACCTTTTAATAAGAATGAGGCACAAAGTTTATTGTACTGTATGGTTTTTGGAGACAACACATTCCGCATCTAGGCCAAATTTTAATGCCATTATACAAAGTAACAAGGAAAAAATATGAGTTTGAATGGGGAAATGAACAGCAAGCTACCTTTCAACTAGCAAAAGAGGCTTTTCAAAGGGCTTTAGATTTATGGCTCATACAGAAAGGAGAAGTGAAATTGAATGTATCTTTAAATGGGTCACATGCCAGTTAGAGCCTATGGCAAAAACAGGGAAAGAAAAAGGTTCCCTTGGGTTTTTGGAGAAGAAAGCTGCTGGAGACAGGAAACAATTATACCCCTTTTGAGAAACAATTGTTAGCATGCTACTGATGCCTTAAGTTTTAGCTTTCATATTATCCAGATTCTCTACTGCATTAGTATATAACTCTGAACTTCATATAAAGTGTTAACAAGTTCTCTTCACAGTTTAGTTAGATAAAACAATCCTTTTACAGCCCAAGAAGCAAGGACACCATTGCAGCTTCAGGCCCAAAAAGTATAAACAGCAAATTGAGGTGAGCCAACTGGGAGGATGAGACTTCATAACCTGAAGCTGTAATTGGACAATTAACCCCAATATGTAAATGGACCAAAACTTATAAAAGTGTGAAAACTCGTGACTCGCCATCCATCTTGGGTGGAGCCATGGCCAGGCTTGTGTACTGCCCAAGGTGTATTCTTTGAAGGCCTTTTAATAAATACCTACTTTATTCCTTTAACACTGTCTAGGTAGCCTCTCAAGGCATCACTATTGAGCATTGGTGGAGACAGGACAACTTACAGTAGAACACTGTCAGAGACTGGAAAGGGTAATCTGTTTCCAGACATCTCAGGATGCTTGAAATGTGTGGTAGGGGGTGGGTCAGGCCTTGCTCTGGTGAGGTGGTGCCCTGTCCTCCCATATCCCCAGCCCCTCAGTGTCTGTCAATCATAGCACACTGGGGGCAGCCCCCCAGTGTTGCCTAACCCAGCCCCTGAGTGGCTGAGTGACCACAAGTCCCACCAGGGAGGAAGGCCCACAATGGGCCACAGTTTTAAGAAGGCTGACCACGAGGCAAGCACATTGTTCTGTAACTCTGCCTTCGTCTTGGAGTTTTCTATCCGTTACATCACTGGAGCCCAGGAGTTGTTTTTCTATATCTTTCCTGTCATTCTGTTTTTCTCCCTTTCTTCTTCTAACTCTCTTTTCATGGAATGTAACATTGAATGAGTTTAAAGGTTTCTATGTTGAATCAGCTAAGTCTATGCTGTGATAAGTGTTTTATGTTGTACTAAATCATTTGCCAAAGTTTCTTGATTTTTTATAGTTTGCCAATAAACTTTTGTGTGATTTTTACCTCTTGAGGATATCTGGTCAGTATTCCTCCTTTGCATCCACCCAGAGCAAAAGAACCTTGGTTTAGCCCATACATTAAGTGTCTGGGGTGTGACAGACATGAACTGGCTCTTTGCCTGGAAATTCCTATAATGCAATGGGTCAAAAGTTCTCCGAAAACCCATCAAATTGGACATGCTCAGTAGTCAAGTATCATAAAGTGGAAATGGCATATTCAGGATAGAGTCAAGGTGGGCATAAACAGAATAGCTGTTGTCCATGAGCGAGTGGCTACTGCCCCCATGGGGGATCAGAAAATAAATCCCAGTTGTACAGTTGAACAGGAATCCCCAGTATGATGGGGAAAACTTTTATATCAATTAATGCCCTTTGAAAAGGAACATAACTGGTTTACTGATGGCTCAACTAAATATGTAGGAGGAAAGAGGTTTTGGGAAGTGGAAGCTTACCATCCCCATTCTGAGAAATTTCTGGAAGCAACAGAAGGGAAAAGCAGCCAATATGCTGAATTATATTCTGCTTATATGGCTTTAAAAGAGGAAGATCTGGGACAATGCCATTTGTATACAGATTCTTGGTCAGTAGCTAATGGGTTAGCTACTTGGATACTGACTTGGGTAGCCAAAGCTTGGAAAATGCATTCTAAGGAAGTCTGGGGAAAGGAACTGTGGAAGGATATTTGGCAAATAGCACAAAGGACCAAGGTGACTGTGTTTCATGTTGATTCTCATAGTAAAGTGGACACTTTAGAATGGCTTTATAACTCTGTTGCAGAAAACTGGGCAAAAATTTCTCAAGCTGGATTGGAATTCCCTCAGATGGAGAATCATGAAAGCTTGGTGAAATGGGCACACCAAAAGTGTGGGCATCTTGGAGAAAAAAAAACACTTACAGGTGGGCTCAAGAATGTGGCATAACAATGTCACTTGATGTTATTAAAATTGTAATTGCCCAGTGCCCCATGTGTCAACACACTCACAAACTCCAGGTGCCAAATATTGTGAAAGGACAACTGGGGAGAGGAAAATTGTGAGGACAAATGTGGCAAATTGATTATACTGGACCTTTACGCCTGGACCGAGGGTGTGGAGACCCTGAGAGGCATTGCCTGGGTTAGGGAGACACAAGAAGCTTCCCTCAAAAGCTGTTAGACCCCATTGGCTCCTTCCCTTGTTCCTATGTCCCTCAACCACTCCCTCCCTATTCCTCCATCGGCCCTCATCTTTGTACTGCCCCCATGCTACTGTGCAGTCCTTGCCTCTTGAGGCACAGGGACCTGGACTCTCCCCATGAGTCTGGCCCTTGGACCCAGAACATCTTACCGCACAGCTGAATTAAACATCTGTGGATACTATGCAAAGGCTCTTTTTGCTTCCCCTGGACTTTATTAGCTGCTAGTTCAGCCACCACACGAGGGTGTAAATATGTCTGTACTGCTGTAGATACATATTCTGGATATTTGATTGCCCATCTTTGTAAGAAGGCTGCATGCCATAGTACCATCTGTACTATAGACCTAATAATTTTGTACTATGGAATTCCATTACAGATCCAAAATGACAATGAGTGTCATTTTTGAGACAAATTTTTTCAATAATATGCTAAGCAGCAAAACATTCAGTTGGTTTTTCATATACCATACTATCCACAAGCAGCAGGATTGATTGAACAGATGAATGGATTGTTAAAAGAACAGTTGAAAAAATTAGGAGATGGGAATCTGTCCCGATGGAGAAACCTATCTCACAGATGTGCAACATATCCTTAATAGGTCCACTGGGGAAATGGAAATCCCCTTGATGCATGTGACTACACCCAATTTGCAAATACAACCATTAAGTGAGACTTTGACTTTACTGGAAACCATTCTGCATGCAATGGCCCCTTATAGGGCCACTCCAGAGGCTGCAAGGCTGGACCTTTATGCATTAGAATTAATTAGGATAAATCAGAAGCAAATGAGGGTTATCAGTACTGGAACAGGAATTCAGATTCCTCCAAGATACTTTGGTTTGATCGCTGCTTGCTCAAGCTTGGCCCTGAAAATTGTCCATGTCATGGGAGAAGTAACTGATGTAGATTATCAAAGAGAAATTAAAGTAATTCTGTTAAACAATAGTGAGCAAGATTTGATTATTCAACTGCATGACAGGGTACAAAATTATTGATATTGCCAGTTTTAAAAACAATTGTGAAAAAAGGAGATCCACCTAAAATCACTACTATTTGTGGAGATAAAGGGTTTGGATCCACCAGTCTTAATAATGGAGCCAAAGTATGGGTCCAGAGGTCAAATGGGCCTCCCAAACCAGATGAAGTAATAGCTATGGGGAAAGACAATACCATTTTAATAATGAAACCTGAGCAAGAAAGATGAGAAAATGTCCCTGCAACCAAGTGTTATATGCAAGAATAACTAGATGTTACAGAATATTGTTTTACAGATCCAGCGTGACTAAATCTACCTGTTTACCACAATGGTCCATTTGGAAAATGCTATTATCTACATGGCTGGATATGAAGACTGATGTGACACTGAGTGATTTACACACCAGTGTGTGAATTCCAACCAGGAAACTAGGTGTACCTCAAGGACTAAAACCTGACACCTCTCCAACTGAAATGGAAAGGACCCTACCAAGTATTGTTAACCACATACACTGCAGTAAAGCTGAAAAGCAAAGGACCTTGGGTGTATTATTCTAGAATTAAAAAGGTGACAGCTTTGTGGGAAATGGAATTATTGTCCCCAACCCAAATAAGATTGAGGAAAAAGAATTAATAACCTTGTCACTAAAATATTACTTATGCCTGTAAGATGAATCTTAGTCAAACAGAATCTTTGTTAGAGAATAGCAACTAATTAGGCATATTTTAAAAGGAATGTGAATTATAGCTCTGAGTAATTGTCGCTGTTGAGCAGGATGGGAACGAAAGACTTCAAGTTAGAAGGCAAAGAGAATGAACTCCGATTTATTTCAAATGCACCACTCTATATATAGAGAACATCGTGCGGATTAATTTCATTGGTCTTAGAGTAAAAACATCTCACACCATTGGTGTGCAGTGAATGACACACGGTAGCAGAACATATCTATAAACAATGTGAACAACAAGATAGATTAGAGAATTATTTACATTCTTTCCCAACTGCTTCCCAGGCTCTCGCCTGGTTAGAAAAACCTTTCTCTTTCTCTCTGACTGAGCTGAGAATATCCACAAGTAATGAACTTGAACAGCACTTAATTGAAGAACAAGAGGTGATGACTTAGCACCAAACACCTAAATCTGAGATTCTATTATTGAAACAGTTATTATGAAGGTTGTAGTTCAGCTATGAGTCTGTCACGGTTTGACACTGGAGCAATGCCAGAGCCCCCTGACAATACACCTTTCTCAAACGAGTGCTGTGAGATGCTATCAGGAACAGAGCAGAGCAGGCCCAAGCTTAAAAACAAAGGGAAAAAACTTTATTAAGCTACTACTCCTGTAATAAAAGACACACAGAATTTGGAATGAAAACCTTCCAAAACACTCCTCCTCCCCCTACCTAATTTCTACTAAAACACAGTGAGACACCACCCGGGATTCCTGATTAAGTTGCCACCTTTCAGACAATCAATACTCAGTCCATCAAGGGAGAGAGGAGTCTCTCTTGTACCATAGACCCACAGGAAACACAATTGCAACCCTTCGGTGTTTTCATGTCACACATGGCAACTGCCTGGAAAAAATCTGCTATTGTGACACTCTCCTTTCTATGTCACAGTGCTCTCACTACTGTGCATGAACAGACTGCATATAAGGCTCTTTTAAGTATGCTTTGCCAAGGATTAAAAGAACAACAGTTCAGTTTCTTATTTTGGGACCACGGTACCCCCCCCATTTTCTTCCTCCCCTGGGGCCGAGGGTCTCAAGAATAGAGATCTTCTTTTCCCTGAAGACAGAGGGCACCATTACACCCTCCTCAACTCTTTGTTCACTCCATTCCTGTACTGGTAGTCACTGAAGCAGGTCTCTTGGTTCACTATTGCATTCCCTTAAAAATGCAGTCTCTGTTGCAGGAGAAATTGGTTCAGTCTATAGCTAACAAGAAAAGTCCAGCTAAAAGCCACTCCATCATCTCCTCTTATTTATGATTTCTTCTTCTAACTTCTCAAGTCCCAGACTGTCTCTTTTCTCTTTCAAATTAAAAAAAAAAGTAACATTTCACAAAACTTTCATTATCTAAAAAAGAGTTAAAGTCTCAAACTCCCAAGACGACTGAAATCTCCGCCCAGAACTCCAACTCCTACAGCTGGGCACCTCCCCCCCCCATTTCTCTTTCTCTTCTACCAGTAAATTTCTAAGTACCTTCAAGCCCTCTGTCTCTTTCCCTCTGGGGGGGGGGGAGGGGGGCGGGGAACAAAGGCATCTCAGATTTTTTCCACCCTTCTGTCTGCAGAAGCTAGCTTGGTTCCAGTCCCTTCATCCCCTAGCCTACCTCTCCCAGGCCGCATAGCTTCCCCTCCCCCACCCAGCCTATAGCTAAACAAGAGAAAGTCTGCACTCCCCAATAACCAAAACTAAAGAGAAAGTGCCCCTAAGAGTTCTCTGCTTTTAACCCCCTGTATTCTCAGAAGCATATCCATACCTTCAGTAACCACTCTAAGTACCAATATCCAAACTTAACCACTAATTAGCTTGACCCCAACTTCTTAAAAAAAAATCACTTCCGTATCAAACCAGAACAGAGTCAAAGGACCAATTGAAGTACTAAGGCCTGAACCACAGGCCCTGGGCCAAAGGTGACCTCTAGATGAACCTTCCAACCAAATGTTATATGTATCCACTCATTAACGAAGTGTTATTAGCAATATTATATATGTATCCTCTCGTTGGCAAAACATGTATTTACCTTTCTGCATTTAGAAACTGGACAAGGTCACATCTGGCCTTGTTTGGGGGTGTAGGATCAAAGACAATTCCCTTGCTTCCTCCTTGAGCCCTGGCCAGTCTTTGGGAGAAACCCAACAGGAGAATGAAAACAGATGTTCCTGCACTAGAAGTGATGTCAGCTTGTTTATTCAACGGTATAAAAGCTGAGCTACTCTCATAGCAAATTTGGAAGCCTCATTGCCTTCAAGATGGACACACTGCAGGATTTCCTAGTGTCATGGTTTGACATGGAAGTGAATTTTCTCAGGAAGTTGGTAGTCAAACCAATCAGTTGGATATTGGCATTTGGACTGACCACTGAAGGCATGGACACACCTCTGAGAATACAGGGGGTTAAAAGCAAGAACTCCCAGGGGAACTGTCTCTTTGGTTCCGGTCATAGGACAGTGCAGACTCTCCCCTGCCCAGCCACGGGCTGGGAGGGGGAGGGGAAGCCATGTGGCCTGGTCGAGGTAGGCCAGGGGTGAAGGGACTGGAACCGGGCCAGCTCCTGCAGATGGAAGGGTGGAGAGAAATGGAGATACCTTTGGTCCACGTCCGTCCCCCCCCCCCTGCCCCCCCCCCCCCACAGAGGGAAAGAGACAGAGAGCTTGACGGCACCTGGAATTTGCCGGCAGAGGAGAAGGAGAAGGGGGGAAGGTGCCCAGCTGTGGGAGTTTGAGTTCTGGGCAGAGAGTTCATCCATCCGGGGAGTCCAAGACTTTTAACCCTTTCCTGGGAAATTAAGGCTTTGTAAAATATTACTCCTCCTCGATTTGAAGTAGAAGAGAGATAGTCTGGGATCTGGGATGTTAGAAGAAGGAATTTTTTTGGTGGGAGGAGATGATGGAGTGGCTTGTGGCTGGACTTTTCTTGTTAGTCATAGACTGAACCAAATTCTCCTGCAACAGAGACTGCATTTTTAGGGGGATGCAATGGTGAGCCGAGTGACCTGCTTCAGCAACTGCAAGCACAGGAATGGAGTGAACAGAGAAAAGCTGAGGAGGATGTGGTGATGCCCTCTGTCTTCAGGAAGAAAATGATCTCTGTTCTTGAGACCCTCAGCCCCAGGGGAGGAAGAAAATGGGGGGGACTGTCCCAAGATGAGAAGCTGAACTGTTGTTTCTTTTGGTCCGTGGCAAAGCATCCTTAAAGGAGCCCTATGAGCAGTCTGTCCATGCACGGTGGTGAGAGCACTGTGACATGGAGAGTGTCACACTGGCAGATTTTTTCTCTGGGTGGTTGCCATGTGTGACATGGAAACACAGAAGGTGGCAACTGTGTTTCCTGGGGGGTCTACGGTGCAAGAGAGACTCCTCTCTCCTTTGAGGGACTGAGTATTGATTATCTGAAGGGCGGCAACTTGATCAGGAATCCAGAGTTGTGTCTCAGTGTGGTTTGTTGGAAATTGGGGGGGGGGGGGGGGAGGAGGAGTGTTTTGGAGGGTCTTCATTCTGGATTTGGTGGGAGTGTCTTTTATAGTAGTAGTAGCTTAATAAAGCTTTTCCCTTTGTTATTAAGCTTGGGCCTGCTCTGCTCTGTTCCTGATCGCATCTCACAGCATTTATTTTGGGAAGGTGCATTTTCATGGGGGCGCTGGCATTGCGCCAGTGTCAAACCATGACACCTAGTTACCAGTCATGATTCTCCAGTCCTTTGCTGTGACAGTTTCCCTGAGCTGATGTTTGTGGATCTGGACGAAGGGGTAAAGTATTAGGGTAACTGGTGATGTATCTTTCTTAATCACAATAGGCAATCTTTTGTAGTAATGATTTGGTGCATTGCTTAGCTTATCCTTTTGTAATTCTTTGCAGTTTTGCATTATAGCAAATTACATTATTCCTTAAATTGATGTCTGTGTCTTTGGTGCTGACCTTGCCTAGAGGCAAAACAGTGAAGAGTCCTGACCTAGTGTGGTGGTTTTGCATGGGAGGCATTTAGGGAAGTGATGCAAAAGCTATTGTGTAACTGACAGTCTGTGGAACCACTGGGAAGCTGAACACACCTCTGTGAAAAACACAAGTTAAAGATGAAAAATCCCGGGAATTTTCTCTTTCCCTTATGGCTAACAAAGAGGTAACAATGACCAGCCATCTCAGCCAGGCTGGGCCGGGAGTCCCCTGCTGTGGGACCGGCCCCACCCGACCCCCCATCGGCTGTCAGACAGGGAGAGGGGAGTCTGGGGAGGGGGGCTGAGGCCAAACTGGGACATGGCTGGGATCTCTAACATCATGCTGCTTGCTAAGTCCTGCCCCAGCCCCAGTCTGGGGCCCAGTCGGGCCCGCTGGGCCTCAGGAGTAGCCCCGGGCCGGGGCTGGGGCTGGCCCCGGAATCCCACCATCATGGAGATTCGTCCGCAACCACGAGGCAGGGGAGGGGAGAAGCCATCAACTCCCCTCCCCCTCCCCCCCCACCCGCAGCTCCGGCCATAAACACTGAGCCCAGCCAGGGTAAAATAGTAACTCTTTCAGCACTTCAATCCTGCCTCAAGTGAGAGAAAGGAACGAGGTGCAAATATGTAAAGGAGCAACATGAAGACACCGAGATCAGTGGAGAAGAAGTCAAGTTCCAGATGGGAGGGATGAGGAGATGCCTTGATCTTGGGCTGAAATACTCTTGTAAAGCTGTCGCACTACAACACAAAATAACTCATGCACCCGTCTAAGATCAAAAGAGCAAAAGGAAGCAACTTTTATTTCTGACCTCGCAATATACAGAATTCCAAAAGTGACAGTGGATTGGAGGATGAAATTGCCACCTCTCCAACGACACTGGTCAAACCAGCAGTCCATCAATTCTCTCCTCCCACAAAGAAGAATGCAAAACAATCATTATTTACATGACAGTGTGTGAGAAACTCCAGTAGAACTATGAAAACATCAGAAGGCATGGAAAATTATTAAAAGAACTTTAAAACTTTTAAAAGAACAGGGCGACATCTCACACTTTTTCTGTTAAAAAAAGGAAAAAGAAAAATGAACAATGTTAAAAGGGAAAAATTTGAACAATGTTCAGTGTCCACTCGTGGAAGAATCATCAGAGTGATCACTCGCGTTGTCTGCATCTGAGTCATCACTCAATGATTCATCCACTTGATGACTTTCAGTTTGGTCACGGTTTCTATTTTGCCTGCCAGCCGGATTCTGTCTCTGTGGTCGCAGGTCGGGACGAACACACTTCGAAGGAATCTAGCGTACCCCAGTATCTGTGGATATGCACACATACCCACGCCCTGAAGCGATAAGGTCATAGGGACCTTCCCACTGTTTGGTGACTAAATTCCGCACCCGAACCTTCGCTCGAGGCTGATGTGTCTCATCCAAAGCCTGCAACAAAAGGTGATGATACAAAATGACAGGGTTATTTGAATTCTGCGGCACAGTAAGATGGTATACAAAGCTTTTGCCAACCGACTGTGCGGGGTTTCACCCTGTATTCCCGGTTTTTGTTTTCGAAGAACCCGCTTCAGAGTACCATGAGTGCATTCTACAATAGCTTGACCAGTCGGAGAATGAGGGATACCAAACCTGTGTGACACACCCCACAACTGCAGGAAATGCCGCACCATCTGCGATGCGTTAGCAGGACTATTGTCAGTTTTCACAGCAGAAGGTATGCCCAGAATGGCAAAGGCCTGCCTCCAGTGGGCAATGACATCGCGGGCCTTTTCTCCAGTATGAGTAGAAGCCCACATCGCAGAGGAGATCGTGTCCACAGTGACATGCACATACTTGAGCCGGCCAAACTTGGCAGACTGGGTGACATTGGTCTGCCAAAGCTCCAAGGCCCTAAGGGCTCTGGGGTTTACCCCTGCCGGCAAAGGCGCAGCAAGTGCGTGACAGTCGTCACACGGCTCGACAATGTCATGAGCCTCATTTGGCGTCAACTGAAACTGCTTCTGCAAGGTATGTGCGTTCTGATGGAAAAACCCATGCAATGCCTCGCCCTGAGCGAGTGTGTCAGGTCGAGGTGCTACCCACACTGGGTTAGCCAACTTGTCAGCCCTTGCGTTACCTTCTGCTACAAACCCTGGCAAATTGGTGTGACTCCTTACATGCAGAACGTAGTATGGATGAACCCGGGCCTGAATGGCACACCACAAGGTCTTCAGTAAATGAAACAAGGCAGGATTACTGACCTCCTTCAAAACTGAATAACCCAACTGCTGTGCAATGTTGGCCACATAGGCAGAATCCATAACCAAATTGAAAGGTTCCTGGGAAAATTTCTCAAATGCCATGACAGCAGCCCTCAATTCAACCAATTGGGCTGACCCATCCTCATGACCTTCCAGGACCTGCCACTCAGATCCATCTCTCCAAGTAACAATGGCCTTCCCTGTCCTCCCCGAACCGTCAGTGAAGACAGTGGGTCCTTGCACTGGCTCCTGACTATTTTTGGGCCGCAAAGAGATTTGTGTGAATTTCACCACCTGCAGTAGCTTGTGGCTGAGCAGATGATAAGTAATCTGCCCTGAAAAGTTTTTCAGAGCACCTTGCCGGGACACACTGCATGCAAAGCTCCAGTCAAAATCCTCCCGCTGTACCGGGAATATGATCTTTGAGGGATCCACACCCATCAATTGCAAACACCATTTCTGCCATTTGATTATCAAGCGAGCAATTAGCTCAAACAATGCCGTTGCCATCTTCTGTGGCTGATAGGGCAGGAAAACCCATTCGAAGATGTGCAAAGAATCGGACCATTTGTCACTCCATTGGCCAATGATGCCTGTGGGATGCGAATCTGAAGTGGTAATGAACACAGTGACATCAACAAAAGGATCAATGTGATAAACCTGGCAAGCAGAAACAGCTTGCTGAACCTCCTCCAGCACCTGATGTGCTGTCGCTGTTGAGGCAGGGACGGGAATGAAAATGACTCCATGGTCAGAAGGCAAAGAATGATCATTTTTTTGAAAGTACATCTCTCTTTTATAGACAACATCGTGAAGACTAATTTCATTGGTCTTAGAGTAAAAATATTTCACACCATTGGTGCACTATGAATAGCACACAGTGGTAGAACATATCTATAAACCATATTTATCCTCCCCACCCCCATTACCATCCCTGCCTGACTGCCCGCTGCACGCCCTGTCATGCCCGCTGTGGCAGCAGCGGCTCTCCCCAACCCCCACTGCCTCCTGTCCCCCACTTCTCCCTTGCCTGCATCCTCAGGCATTGCAACTACCCACCCACCCTCAGTGCCCCCCCAACGGTACTTTCAGTGGCACCCCACTTCTCCATGCGCCTCAGTCCTGCACAGGATGTGCCACACATGGCGCTGCCATTGCAGCTCCACTGCTGCCTCCTCCTAGCCAAGCTCAGCCATGTGCCCCCTCACACTCTCTTAAGTCCCCTACACCCCTGCAAACTCTTGCTCCAACACGCCCAAAAAAGCATACTACACCTCTTTCTCACTCTCACTCCTCGTCTGAGGAAAGTGAGTCTGATTCTGACACAGAGGACATTGATCCATGGGCTCTAATCAAAATGGAAGCGACTCGGGCAGGGGATTGGGAAATAGCTCAGAGAATTTCTGCCTTCCCAGGAGTTTATATAAAGGGAAAAAGAGGTGGGGCCACCACTAAAACAACGTGGGAACCTAACACAAATAAAGAACTCGTACAACTATGAAATATAGCCAAAGAACATGGTAGAAGTTCACATATTTTTAGAAAATTCCTGGAAGGTCTCTTCTCAGCACATGTTTTAGTACTTCAGGATGTTAAAAATATTGCCCGCGGCCATCTTTCCCTGGCAGAATATGTGCTATGGGAAAGGCATTGGAAAAGACAATTAAAAACATTATCAGACACCTATGCTCAAGATGCAAATAGGCCAGATTTTACAGTTGAACATCTGGCTGGAGAAGGGGATTTACAGAAACCCTCTGACCAAGCTGACACCTTACCTAAGGCAGCACTACAAGACTTGGCTATTGCAGCAAAAACCTCATTGCTTCTTACCACAGATGACTCTATTCCTACCCAACACTTCTCTAATATTAAACAAGGAATAGATGAAAGCTTTATCAAGTTTGTAGACAGAATTAAGGATGCTCTGGAAAAACAGATAGAGAGCACAGAGGCAAGAAAAGAACTGTTGTGCAAGCTTGCTTTGTCGAACGCAAACGAACAATGTAAAACAATTCTGAGGGCCCTACCTTGGGATACAGAACCCACCAAAGAGCAAATGCTGGAAAGCTGCACACGTCATCTGTCCACTGAAAACACAGTGGCCCAAGCAGTTGCTAAGGGTATTGCAGAAGCAGTTTCTGGTGTATCTGTAGTAGTAACTTCCAAAGACCAGGCCCACTGCTATCACTGTGGGGAATTTGGACATTTTATAAAGGACTGTCCAGACAGGTCACCTACCCGAAAACCCCGTAACACCTACCAAAGACACCGGAATCAGCAGTGTTACCAGCAGCGTTCGGGAAACTTCCAGCAGAGCGCGGCCCTGCCCCACTCAAAGACAACAAATCAAAAGCTGTCCAGATCCAACCATGCATCATCCCAGGGGATTCCAGGTCACATGGAGAGGATCCAACACATGGAGCGATATAGATGGGAGCACGGCGCCAGCTGGTCACTGCTCTGTCCATTGACTTTAATAATAAGGATGTTTATCGTGTTCCCACAGGCAAGCATGGGCCAAAAGGTGGTCCTTTTGACATTTTAATTATAGGTGACACTCTCCATGGCCCAGAGGAAATCTTTATTGTTCCAGAAGTACAAACAGTGCACCTGGGACAAGAAATCTCTGTCCAGTTGTGCTGCACAGACTTACCATTTTTTCTTTCACGGGGAACTCCAATTGCACAAGCCTTTCTACTTCCAAAGAATCACAGGGAACAGCTTCCTCTCAACCCTAGAGCAATGTGGGCACAAGTTGTGGGTCCAAGTAAGCCTACCATCGAGGGTGGTCTATCCTGCAGAGGAGGGAAGATCCACCGACCAGGGATGTTGGACAATGGTGCAGACGTGGCCATCATCGCTCGCTCAGAATGGCCAGCACACTGGGAACTACAACCAGTAGCAGGCATGATTTGAGGGATCGGTGGAGCCACAGTATCTATGCAAAGCAAGCACAACATCCTTGTTGAAGGGCTTGAAGGCAAGTTGGCAACCATCCACCCATTTGTGGTAAGGGCCCCCATCACCCTTTGGGGCAGGGATGCTCCATCCCAATGAGGAGCTTCCCTACGTATTCCCAGTCAGGATTTCTGACTGGGACCACTGAGGAGCACACACCACCAGATACCCCTCAGCTCACCTGGAAATGCCAAGACCCAATCTGGATCAAGCTGTGGCCCCTCTCTAAAGTAAAACTGTGCGCACTACAAGCCCTTGTGGAAGAACAGCTCTCCAAAGTTCATATCGTCGAGACCCCCAGCCCTTGGAACTCCCCAGTCTTCATACTGCAAAAACCTGGAACGGTCAGGTGGAGGCTCCTCCACGACCTTCGCAAAATCAATGAGGTCATCGAGGACATACACCCCCTCCAGCCTGGCCTGGCTTCACCATCGATGCTGCCTCGCGACTGGACACTTGCCATCATAAATATTAAAGACTGTTTCTTCAGCATTCCACTGCACTCCCAGGACGCTCCACAGTTTGCTTTCTCTATTCCGTCTCTTAACAGAGAGGCTCCACTCAAAAGGATATCATTGGTGTTATCTTCCCCAAGGATTAAAAAAGTCACCCACTATATGCCAGTGGTACATTGTTCACATCCTGTCTCCTGTTCGGAACCTATTTCCAGATGCAATCATCTACCACTATATGGATGATATCCTGGTCTGTGCATCAGAATAAACTTACTTAGACAAAGCAGTTAAAAAGACAATTGAAACCATAGAAAAAGCAGGATTCGAGATCCGTGAGGACAAAATACAGTACACCAATCCATGGACTTATCTTGGATTCCACATCCATGAAAGGACCATCGTATCCCAGCAGCTCGCCATCCGAGACAACCCAAAAACCTTGAGAGACTTACACAGTCTGTGCGGATCCATCAACTGGGTACGTCCCCTGCTAGGAATTACAACAGAGGACTTCGCTCTCCTGTTCAACCTTCTCCATGGCAACGAAGACCTAGACTCTCCACGCACGCTCACAACAGAAGCCCAAGTCACCATCGCCAAGGTCCAAGAAGCCCTGCCTTCACATCAAGCCCATCGCTTCGAGCCCAACCTGCCTTTCCAGTTCGCCATTCACGGAAAAGCACCCTGGTTCTACGGACTGATTTTCCAATGGAATCTTCAACTTCGAGACCCTTTATTGATACTCGAATGGATCTTTACAAACAACCAACTTTCAAAGACAATTACCACCTTCCAAGAAATCATGGGACATTTAATAAAAAAATCCAGAAGTCGCCTCCACTCTCTTGCAGGGTGTGAGTTCACATCCATATACTTGCCACGGACTACTGGGGACCTGGAGCATTTGCTCCAGGCCAATGAAAACCTCCAATTTGCCCTAGACAGATATATAGGCCAAATTTCCATCCATATCCCAAAACATAAACTTTTTAATTGTGATGCAGCCTTTAATCTGACCCCAAAATTAGTCCAAAGTAAAACACCTCTCAAAGCTCTAACAATTCTTACAGATGGCTCAGTGTCATCCCACAAGTCTGTAATGACCTGGAAGGACTCTAAGACCCAAAATTGGGAATCTGACATCCAAATAGTGGAGGGATCTCCACAGATTGCAGAATTAGCAGCTGTTGTCAGAGCGTTTGAGAAATTCAAAGATGAACCCTTTAATCTGATCACAGATTCAACGTATGTTCCTGGTATAGCTATGAGAGCAGACCACGGTCTTCTCAAAGAGGTTTCCAATCCAAAGTTACATCAATTGATTTTGGCAATAACACGCTTAATCTCCCACAGAAAGCAACCTTACCATTTAATGCATGTGAGGTCACACACCGACCTCCCAGGTTTCATCACAGAAGGGAATAGGAAAGCGGATGCATTGGCCATGGCAATAGAAACTGCTAACGTCCCTGACATCTTTGCCCAGGCAAAGTTGTCACATGCATTTTATCATCAAAATGTACCTGCCCTTATCAGAATGTTCAAGGTCTCAAAAGATCAAGCCAAAGCTATTTTCACCACATGCCCGAACTGTCAAAATTACCACATACCATATATGGGGACAGGAGTCAATCCCCAAGGCCTGAGCAGCTGCCAGCTGCGGCAGACAGATGTGACTCATTTCCTGTGGAAGGAGCTAATAGCAGGCCTGTTAGCTAAAGGAGTGAGAAGAAGCTGAAAAGCAAGAAGAAGCTGATAAGGAGCTCTCTCCAAGGCTGTTACCAAGGAGACCAAGAGAAGAGAGGAACTGAAGAAAGATAAGGAGGCAACTTTGCAGCTGGACAAGAAATTTAGCTGAAGTCACTGCTACATTTTACCAATGGTGTTATGTTGAATTATTGTGGCCAATAGTTAGGGTAGAAGAAGAATAAACAAATAGAAAGTGTATAAAAGGTCAGCCATTTTCCATAATAAAGAGTTGCCATCAGAAGACTGCTTGATGTCTCTGCTTTGTGTTGTGACCGCCTCAACAACGACAGCCAATGGAAGGTCAAAATATGTGCACGTGTCAGTCGATACATTTTCTGGAGTAATATTTGCATCAGCTCATCCAGGAGAAACTACACAGCACACCATAAAGCACTTCCTCCTTGCATTCGCTACTCTGGGAGTACCAAAACAAATCAAAACAGATAATGGACCTGCCTATACCGCTCAAAAGTTAAGAGAGTTCTTCAGTGAATGTGGAATAGAACACAAGAAAGGCATACCAGCAAATCCCACAGGACAATCAATCGTAGAGAGGACACATCAAACCCTCAAAAGGGTCCTCAATCAGCAGCGAAGAGAAACAAAAACCATATCTCCAGCTGAAAGACTTTGCAAGGCTTTCTACATCATCAACTTTCTAAATTGTACAACATTAGAACCTGACCCCCCAGTACTTCACCACTTTACAAATACCACCCAAGCAAAGTTCACTGAGAAATCACCAGTGCTAGTGAAGGACCCAGAAATACATCAAATTTCTGGGCCTTTCCAGTTGATTACTTGGGGTAGAGGGTATGCATGTGTTCTACTACCATCTGGCCCAAGATGGTACCGAGGAAAAAACATAAAACCATACCTAGGCACTGCAAACACTACTCCCACAAAGAGTGACAAGAATTCCCCTGAGTCAAATACAAGACCTCCTCAAAACCAGACAAGTTCTGCCTGGAGACGAAGGCATCGCCGAATGTCCACATACCGAAGAAAAGACCGTCCCATCACGCGACAGCAGACAAAACAGAAAGGTGAACATTCTGCTGTAGCAGTCAAGCCATAAGCCAGACACAGCCTGAACACAAATTGTTCTCTCAATTGCATGTTATTACCCCTTTTTACTCTATTGTTTCCCTATCTAAGCTCTTACCAAAAACCCCTAACCTTATACCCACTCCCCCATCCTTAGCTTATAGGAAAAAAAAAAAAAAGGGGGGGGGGGGGGAAAGGAAAGGAGGAAAGCAACAAGGGAGAGAACCCTCCCCTCCCACCATAAGGATAACAAATTGTGCTTATATTCCCTGTCAGAAGCCCCATCCTTGTCCAAAGATGAAAATTGCGATCCCAAATTATACAATTGGAACAAACCAAAAAAGATTGCTGTCTCCCTATTCCTACCATGGGTAGCTGCAGCTAAAGCCCTTGGTGAAATAAATCACCTAAGGTACTGGCTCAGTAAGCAAGCCAATGCTACCTCTGTCTCCCTAAGCGATCTTTTAAAGGAAGAAGAAGCCACGAGACATGCATCACTTCAAAATCGAGCAGTGATCGACTTCCTACTGCTAGCCCACGGACATGGCTGCCAAGACTTTGAAGGGATGTGCTGCTTCAATCTCTCTTCACGCTCGGAATCCATCCATGCAAACATCCAGAAACTGAAGGAACTTGTGAAGGACTTAAAAGTAGAAAACAACCCAGACTGGGTCAATGACTTTTTCGGTCAATGGGGATTAACAGGATGGGTTGCATCTTTGGTTAAGGGAATTTTGTGGATTTTCATGGTAATTGTCATTGTATTAGCTATGTTCTCATGCCTTGTCCATTGTTTTAAAAGAACTATAGGACATGCATTTTTACTAAATACAGAAAGTGGAGTTGTAGCAGCCAGAGGCCCTGCAAGGCCTCCCTAGCAGTCACTTGCCTAAGATAAGAAATGCCTAGTCATGATGACTGGACCAAAGCAGGCCCTCTTCTGCCTTTGGACTTTTGTTATCTCTCTGTAAGACAATAGGTCATATTCACCTTGACCCTTACAATTGGACCATTTCCTAAAACCCCTGTACCCTATATAAACCCCCATTTCTGCCCAGTTCGGCAGAAGAGCTGTCACTGAAACCCTTTGCAGGAACTGCCAATAAAGACACCACAGTGGAACTTCATACAGCCTTCTCCTCTCCCAGTGTCTGCCTGGGGCAACTTATCAAGCAAAGAGCTGAAATCACTGAGGAGCTGAATTCACCAAAGAGCTGATCTCACTTAAGAGCTGAGCTGCTTGCTAAGATTGCCTGTGGCTGGGAGCTTGCCTAAGGGACCTGGTCAGGTTGTGCTTATCAGCCCAGTGCAATCCGGGACACCTACGGCAGCTGGGGTTGGATGGACCCCGGGAACCCCAGGCCGTAATACAGGGAAACCTTGTGTATTTTGCCAGAATCTATGACAACTGTTGCTGCTGTGCAGCCATCAACACCTGCTGAGCTGCGGGTGCTGGCTGCAAGCCGGTTAAGCAGACCTCCATTGGCTCCGGGGCTTGGAGAGAAGCTTGTGTCTGGGCGCATCTCCCCTTTGTGCTCTGCTTCTCGTTTCTTGAGCCAAGCAAAGCCTGGCCATTAGCATGAACAGTCACTGTCCTAGGGTGACATTATGGTGCTTGTATCCCCAGTCGTGTGTTCTGTTTAGTCTTGACATTATGTTCTGTGCCTTCAGGACTGGCTCCGGAAAAGTGAAGGTTTGTTTTGTCTTGTTATCAGCCGGCTCACCTCCCCCCATGGTCTGTGTCCAGGAGAGGATAGGGCTTGCTTGCTTGCTTGCTTGCTTGCTGGCTTGCTGGCTTGCTTGCTTTCGCTTTGCTTTCGCTCCTGCTTTTTGCTTTTGCCCTTGCTTTTGCTTATTAGTTATTTTAGCTAGGCAGTCCAATTTTTTCCCTGGACTGTTTTTCTTTCCCTTTCTTGAATACCATTCGAACCTGCTCTGGACTGGGACCTGGGAAACACCAAGAAACACTGAGAGCCTGCATTTTGTGATCCGCAGCAGCCATCCCCAGCGCCGGAGACTGATAACTGGGCGACCATTCCCAGGAGAGACTTTCTGAATTTGTCATCTCTTCAGAGCAGTGAAAGAGTTTTTGTCATCTGGTGTTGTCCATTTTTTGTGCTGGGGAGTGCTTTGCCTGTTAAATAAACAGGTTTTTTTCCACTACTCTCCGAGGAAATTCTTCCCTAACCAGGTGGGGGAGGGGCTGTGGGGGTTTGCTTTCTGGGGGCTCCTTCCAGAGGTTTTCTCCCAAATTTACCCGAAACCAGGACAGTTGCCTTGTAGACATTTGCAGTATGGTTTGGCCTTCCACACCGACCACAGAAAAACAAGGGAGTTGCAACCTGCTGTACCTTCTTTCTCCGTTTCTTGCTGGCCTAAGCATTCCCCTGCTATAGCTGCCCGCCCTGCAGCATCACCCAGACCGGCTGCACAGCAGTAGCCAAGGCAGCCATCTTATGAACTGAGGTGCCTACCTTTGCACAGGCTTCTGCCATCTGAGGGACAGAAGCATCACCAGGAAGAGCCTCTATGATTCTCCTACAATTGGCATTGCAGTTACTTCTCGCAAGGTGTTTAATCAAAATCTTCTTTGCCTCAGGATCTCCCACCTGCTTCTCCACAGAAGCAGGCAGCCTGTCTGCAAATCGTAGGAAAGACTCATCAGCTCCCTGGACAACAGTCACAAATTACTCCTTCAGAGCAGCCACTTCTATGGTCTGAATCAACACAGCCATGCCTGTTGTCTGGCACTGATCCAGCACCAGGGAAGCAAAGCCAGCCTGCCCCTGAGGATCAGCATAATTGCCTGTGCCTAGCAGCACATCAGTACAAATCACATGTCTGGGATCCTGTCGGCCCAACGTAGCATTTCGCTCCACTGCTCTAGCTGCTAGCTGAGCCTATTTAGACTCAAAAAGGTTGTATTCTACAGGCTGAAAAAGAACATGAGCTAAGCTTCAAATATCATAAGGTGTCAGCAAATCAGCAGCAAACACTGGAAGCATCTGCATGACTTCCACAGAGCCCAGACTATATTTTCCAACGAATGCTTTCGATGGTAAAGGCTGATAGGCATTGCTAGCAACACCCCTGAGCACAGGGAAAGCCTGGGGACCCCCTGGTAAGGTGGCAGCACCTGCTAAGTCCTGTCCCGTGGACTCCACAGGGACAGAAGCAGATGCCTGACTGGGAGTCGGCTCAACAGCATCCGATATTGCGTCCCCTGCAGCATCAGCAGGGCCAGAACAGCCATCTCCGCACCCCGGGAGGCTACGCACAGAGGCACAATCAAGCACATTCTCGACCTTAGCTTTGACTTCTCACCAAAACTGCTTGTGTTCCCTCGGATGTGCAGTCACCTGACACGGCAGAAGGGTTCACAAGGCTGAGAAAGAAGACCCACGGCCCTGGGGAAGCCTGGGTCTCCCACCGGCCTCGTCACCTTTTGTGGCAAAGGTAAACATCGCAGTGCCCGCAGTCGCGGCAGCCCTAGTACCCGCAGGAGGGACGGGCGGCGGAAACAGGCCAGCCCCCACCGGGGCCCCCCCGGGGCCACCGTCCCCCGGCACAGGGGGA
Source organism: Vidua chalybeata (assembly GCF_026979565.1). Classification (NCBI taxonomy): domain Eukaryota; kingdom Metazoa; phylum Chordata; class Aves; order Passeriformes; family Viduidae; genus Vidua; species Vidua chalybeata. Next base: position 3,216,897 of record NC_071569.1, read on the forward strand.
GAGCGGTGCGCAGTGAGAGACACAGCTTGCAGAGCCGCGCCATCGCTCTGCGCCCCAGCCATGGGGCCCGGCACAAGCTGCGCGGGGAGGGGGCCATCAGGCACCGTAGCCAAAAGAGTCCCGCCTGTGTCGCAGAATCCCACAGCAGACACCGCCTTGCAGATGGAGCGGGCCAGGCCGCCTGCCCACCAGGGCTGCCCAGACGCACAATCAATCAATGATGTCGACTCTAAATGGGAGAGCAGGGGGGGAGTAGCTGACTCTGCTCCCACAGCCCCCAAGGGATACGTTGTGGAAACCCCGCAGTTCAGACAATGTGTTGCCACCAAATCAGGCTTCAGCAGAGCCAAAAGAGTCCTGCCCGTGACGCGGAATCTGACAGCAGACACCCCCGCCTCCTGTGATTTTGAACAAATTTGTATACCTAAAACTAGTGTCTACCTGCAATGGCTTTTGCAGACATCGTGACCTTTTCAGATTGCACTAGCTGATTTTTCCGGTCAAATTACTCTTCATTCACCACCTCATAAATTGTTAACTACTAACTTTAATATTGTTTTAAAACCCAAGAGCAATGAAACTCCTTTACAAACTCTTACAGTATCTACCAATGGCTCTAGACAATCCCACAAATTTGTTTTATTTTGAAGGGCTAATGGCACTGGTACATGGGCCTCTGATGTAACTGTAGTTTCTGGGTCCTCACAAATTGTGGAATTAGCTGCAGTTGTTCGTGCTTTCCAGAAATGGCCTACACCTTTTAATTTAATAACAGATTCTGCTTATGTTGCAGGTATTGTTCAAAGAGCTGAAGCTGCTGTTTTGAGAAAAGTTTCTAATGCCGATCTTTTCCAGTGGTTACAACAATTAATTTTCCTTTTAGATGCCAGACAACACCCTTATTTTTTTATGCATGTTCGTTTTCACACAACGTTACTCGGCTTTATAGCAGAAGGAAACCAACAGGCTGATTTACTTACTTTACCTGTCCAGGTACTCCCTGATCATTTTGCACAGGCCAAACTTAGCCATTCCTTTCTTCATCAAAATGCTGCAGCTCTTTGTCACACATTTACTTTAAAGCACCAGCAAGCAAAAGACATTATTGCTGCTTGCCCTGACTGTCAAAACCATAATTTTGTGACAGGTTATCCTAGGGTGACGTTATGATGCTTGTATCCCCAATCTTCTGTTCTGTTTATGCTGGATATTATGTTCTATGCGTTCAAGACTAGCTCTGAAAAGCAAAGGCGGGTCGAAGAAGAAGCATGGAGTTTTGTTATCAGCCTGCTCACTCCCCCACAGTCTGTTGGACACAGATGGCGCAGAACACTGCACTCCTTTGCTTTTTTTTTAGTTTAGCTAGCTGAGGCAGTCCAAGTGTTCCCTGGACTGGTTTTCTTTCCCTTTTCTTGGATCCGTTTAAACCTGCTCTGGACTGGGACCTGGGGAAACACCAAGAGCTCACACTTTGTGGCCTACTGGAGCCTACTCTGGGCAGCAGTAGCCTTTCTCAGCGCCGGAGGGACTGATAACAGAGCGACCACCCACCGGAGGGACTTTCTGAATTTGTCATCTCTTCAGAGCAGCGAATGACTTTTGTCACCTGGTATTGTTCATTTTGTGTGCTGGGGAGTGCTTTGCCTGTTAAATAAACAGTTTTTTTCCATTTATCTCTGAGGAAATTCTTCCCAAACCAATTGGAGGGAGGGGCTGTGTGGGTTTGCTTTCTGGGGGGGGCCCTTTTTGGAGGTTTTCTCCCAAATTTACCCGAAACCAGGACATAGGTTCACCAGGAATTAACGCACGTGGCTTACAGAGCCTCTAAATATGGCAAACTGATGTCACCCGCTACCCCGAATTTGGTAGCTTCAAATATTTTCACTCATCCATTGGCACCTTTTCAGGTGCATTATTTGCATCAGACCACACAGGAGAAACTGCCAAAGATGTTTGCTGCCATTTTTTGGCTGGTTTTGCAATTTTAAGGATTCCGCAACAAATTAAAACTGATAATGGTCCTGATTACACTTCTTAATGACTTTACTCCTTTTTCGCTCTATGGGGGATTAAAGTGACTGTCAGAGCCTGGGCTAGCTCTCAGAACTCCGGCACCACGCCAGGAGTGCGGAACTGCCTTGGTATGGGGATTTACCAGAGGCAGAACCTTTAGAGCCACTTACTCTATGGTGCCAGAAACAAGCCATGACAGGGACCAGGCAGAGGAGAAAGGAGGAGGCTCTCTGTCTTGAGGTTCCACAAGGAAGGGTTTATTCCAAGTAAAGGGATCAGAAACAAAGAGCCATGGACACTCCTGTGCAAGGGGATTTGTACAGATACAAATCAGGGGGTGGATACAAACAGCTAACCAATAGGGAATCCTCAGGAGACGGGTGAGGGGATTACATCAAGTGTCAGGCCAGTTGGGGTAGGAGGGTGGAGAGGATGGGTCACATGGGCCAATGGGGCTTCGAGGAATAGGGGAAATCCAAAAGGGTGTTGCAGTCAGGGATTGGCCGGATGCGAAAGTGGCAGGGAAGGTTCGGGAACAAAAAGGGCTGGGTTGCCTTGACAGGCAAGGAAAGAGCTGGAACAAGGGGTGGGGAATGGCATGAGGGACAGCTTTGAGGGAGGGTAAAACCCAGGGGTAAACCACCTTGGGGAGAACATGGGGGTACTACAAAACGAACCACTTAACAAGGAATCAATAAAATAAATTCAAACCACAGCAGGGGATCTCTCACATTATTGGCATCCCTCACTCTCCCACAGGACAAGCAATTATTGAACATGCTCATTCGATGCTTATGTGTCTTTTAGCTCAACAGAAAGGGGGAATGCAGGGATGTACTCCAATGGAACAGCTACACAAAGCACTGTATGTTTTCAATTTTTTAATTGCCATGCTGAGAGCAAAGTTCCCCTATGAGTTTGCAGGCCCCAAGTTGGGCAACTCCCTGGGGGCTCCCCTGGCAGGGGAAACCCTCCTGGAGCAGTTCTGTGTCAGGAACGAGAGACACGTTGGACTTTTTCGGTCTTCAGCTTCTGTTTATTGTTATCTTATCAAAACTTCAGCACACTGTCTGCACCAGATTCTGTGTGCAGGAAAAACAGCACAGAAATGGCTAACAATCTCGTTACAAGACCTTTTAAGTGTAATCAAAAACTAAGCTGCCCAATTAAGAAGTGACATGCCGCCGTGCCTGCCCTGAAGCTCCCTGGCTTTGCTTGCCCGGCCGAGGCACGGTCAGCAGCAGCAGGGGACACTTCCCTATTTCTCGATGAGCTTCAGGGAGTGGCTAAGACAGAGCACTTCTCTGTCTTGGAAGGAGGAGAGGCGGCGTCCGAGGAGGTAATAAGGGAGTCGACTCAAGGCCGGGGAAAAGGTCTCAAGTTTAATGCAAGCTCCGAGGAGTTCCAAATGCCATTGTCCAACAGCCGAAAGTGCTCTTGCGGCTTTCGCAATCATCTTAAATAGGGGGGCGGTAACTAGGGGGAAGGGACACCCACTACTCAGTGGGGGGATTCGGGGGAGTGGAAGGCGGAGGGACAGACAGACACACAAGCCAACGGGGGAAGTTCAAGGGAGGGAGCCCTGGCCCTCGTCCACTCACTCGATGCCCAAGGTGGAAGATTCTGGGAGAGTGGGATGGGGAGTCAAGTGATGGACAGGGTACCAGGGAGGGGACAGGGAATGACTGAGCATTTTCAGGGAGATTGGCATTGAGGGAAAGACAGGAAAGCTCGGGGTGGAACCATTGGGAGAAAATGGGGGGTGAAGGGGCAAGCCATTACAGAACTGTTACAGAGATATAAAAACACAATACAACAGTGACACATAAATTATTTTCCTTTCTAACCCAATAACTGACCCCTAAAGACCCGCAATGCGGATTTTTCTACCCAATTACAAGATACTACCTAAACCCAAGAAGACGAAGGAAGAAGAAGTAAAATGAACTCGAGACAACACCCTATATCCTCCATCTTGAACCCATCTATAACATACTAAAAATCCTAAAACCTAAATTCCTCACCCATGTGACATACTACACTACTCTCTGCAATCTATTTCACACTTTTGTGGTTTCTAGTTTACCTTGAGGCTTTGGAAGTTTTCTCCATGAATCAGGGTCAAAGTCAGTGCTCCCCTGGGGGTCAGGACACCCCAGAGCAGACAGAGAAATATTCCTGGTGCCCTGGGTTTCCACATTCCCCCTATAATAAAACACTTTTCTACTTCTAAAGAAACGTTATTAGACATAGGGCAAGAAGCATGAGTCCTTGTAAAAGACCTAGAAAGTGGAAAAATCATAAGCCCCTTTCGCCTCATTACATGGGGAAGGGGTTATGCTTGTGTTTCCACAGATACTGGTCCTCATTGGGTTCCAGCCAAGAACATCAGGCCCTTCATTAAACAACCAGCTGATCAAAATACAGAAAAGGATTAATGCCCTTGAAGACGTGGTTTGGGTTTCCTAGAGACATCAAAGTCATACAAGATAAATCTTCCGTCCTTGGGGAACCAGTCAATCATGCATCCAGAAGTGGTCAGTACCGTGCTTCCTTTCCTTTTGACAACCGTTTTCTTGCTTTAGACTGGCAACACCCAGACCTCAGCCAGTTTGTAATCTATTTTGAATGTGAACTTTCTGCAGGTCTGTTAACTTCCTTTCCCTGCTGGGCCTGTCACACAGGACATCATCAAGTATGGACTCTGTGTGAGTGTCAAAGGTGTGGGAGCCTTTGGTACTGTGCATCTCATAAAAGAAGAGCTGACTGTCAGCACTGTGATCCTTTAAGGAGCAGTCAGAATAATATACAAATTAAACAGCTGATGTGTGGGCATCAATATGGTTTGCCTGAACATCAGGAATTATCAAGCGAGCAGTGACTTGCCATTGTTAATTAGTTTTGTAGAATTGGTTTTAACTCCTCCCACAGCAACAATGGGGACCCCTCCATCGCCATTGCCTCAAGGTAATATTCGGCTTATGCTAGCAAAGGCTTTTTTAGTATTAGTGCTTCTTCCTATTACTTTTACTTGGCCTGTTAATCAGCCAAAAAAAAAAAGTATGGATAACTTCAGCCAATTTAACAGGACAAGATACTTCATGCTTGGCTACGGCCTCTCCTGAAAACCCATTTTCTACTTGTCTCATTGGTTTACCTTTAGATACATGGCCACATCCCCCTTTGGCTCATGTTCTTCATTTTGAGAATCATGCCGATACTTAGGACCAATGGGTCCCATATCTCCCTCAAGCAGCCCTTGAGCCCCAGGAATTAGAACTTTTGGGATCTGTAAAAATGGACCTTTGTGTTAAATGTAATTACTCTGGGGCCAACCAATCTAAAGCATGGAATGTTTCTCTGAGCCAACCCATACTCAAAAATGAAAGTGCCTGGTATAATTACACTTCCACCAACATCTCACTTTACTAATGCTCCATTATTGTTACCAGCAGGAGTGTTTTTTATTTGTGGAGACAGAGCTTGGACTGCTATTCCATCGCATATTAAGAGAGGCCCCTGCAGTTTAGGACGACTGTCGCTGCTGACACCCAACACATCCATGATTTTACAACATAGATTTCCGTGGAAAGGGAAGCTCAGCATTCATGTATTTACCCCTGACTGTGACGATAACCTTGACTTTTGGTCACTGCGACAGTGTTGAGCTGTGTGGCAGGATGTCAAACCCCCCCCCCCCCCCCCCCCCCCCCGACAGTGCATATAGAAGAGATAACCCAGGGGCTGAAAGGCCCAGCCAGGGGTCATCTCTGGTGCCAAAAGGGCTCAGACCTCAGTTAAGAATCAACATCTTAGTCTGGAGACCAGATGTGGGAAGAGATAAAGGAAATATTCTTGACTAAGAGACATTGTTTTACAAACTATAAAAGATACACGAGTTATCACAGAGGCAGAAGCCTTCTACACACACACCCTGAAAGTGTTCAAGACTTCTCTCCGGAGTCTGGACACAGGTTCCGTGGTTACTTCTCTAGGGATTGAGGGAAAGGATTTTGATGTGTGCTGCATCAACAATTGGATGGTAAGACACACTGAATCTTAAATTATATTATATCTTTGCTAGCTGTAACATTAACAGGTACCTTTAACCTCACACTGTCTATATCTACTAGTAGTCTTTTTATCTTTATTCCTGTGTATTAGTTTGTTTTAAGTCTTATGTCTGTTAGTTTTCCGCCTATTAAATAAATAATTAATTCTATAATAGACCGTATCGGTCATTATTAAAGAACTTGTGAATGAGAGTGGGTTTTGGGGTGCTGGCTGCCTCAATAAAGCTACTGCTTACTGCCAGAGCCCTGGGCAAAAGGCAAGGACTTATCTAAACTCCCATTTCCATTCATAACAGGCTGCCTTCTTTTTTCCTCCAGGAGTAGTGTCTGGAAACGCACTGGGATTGTTAAACAAACTAGGCTGCTGGTTAGCTTGACAAACTAATGCTACTTCACTTGCTTTAACAGGATTGCTAACTGATGTTGATTTGATTAGACATGCTACATTGCAGAATCGAGACACTATTAATTTTTGCTTTTAGCACATGGACATGGATATGAAGATTTTGATGGAATGTGTTGTATGAACCTTTCTGATCATTCACAATCTATTCATGCGAGTATTAAAGCTTTACAAAATAATGTAGCCAAATTAAAAATAGCAGATGGAGCTGACTGGTTTAACAACCTTTTTGGAGACTGGGGGATCACTGGATGGGTCAAAAAATTAATTAAGATGGGAATATTTGTATTAGGGATGGTATTAATTATAGTGATATGCCTGCCTTGCTTGATTCAATGTATTCAGAGATTGATTAATAAATCAATAAAACAAATGATTGTTGATCAGAAAGGGGGAGATGTGCAAGATCAGATAGCTACAGAAGCTGAGCTGGGTAGCACCAAAAACCTCCTGGCTCTGGTACAGTGTAAACCATGGGAGAGATAAACTCAAGGCAAGAATGAGAAGTGAAGACACCACATCTGACCGCTCTGGTGCAAGAGGATATCAGCAAGGACTTGATAACCAAAAAGATTATGTTGCTTAGGGAACAGGGGCAAAGGGGTCTGAGTGGAAAATTTTGTGCAGAAGTTAGAGAACCATAAATACTAGTGATTAGTGTAATAAACTGGCTTTGCTTGCACAGCATGGTCCATCTCTCTCAATTGCTGCAGTTTATCACTTCTAGAAAGAATATTTCTTCAGTTCACTTAGGGAGAGGAGACTCTGTGAACTTTTCACCGTGGGTTTAATTTTCACGAATAGCAGCCTGCCCAGAAAACTTCAATTGTGAAGTTCCTCCCATGTCTTGGCAGTCTTCTCACAACTGCTTTCATGGGCCACTGGCTTATGGGCTGCAATTCTTAAGGCTGAGCTGTTCTAGTCTAGAAGTAAAGAGTCCTCTTCTTCTATCTCTGAAAGCAAAAGTTCTCTCTGTCTCTCTGTTTAAGTCAGATCACAGCTTTTTCAACATCTACATTCTTCAGTTCTCATAGGCTGTGGATGAACACTGCATCCCCCCATACGCTTTAATAAATTACAGGAAACAGTTGTATTACAGTCCTCATCATGGCTTGAAGAAAATTTCTAGCTCCAATGCTCAGACCATCTCTTCCTCCCTTTGCCTCTTCTTTCACCAGCCTTGGTATCGCCACATTATTCTGTAAACATGTCTTCACTTGTGGAATCCTTTGAACCCCTCAGGGAAATCCCCAGGGCCTCACCCTGGAAAAATATACCATAGAGCCCCCACTTAAGCTGAAAGAGACTTCCCCATGGAGCCTTGCTACACTGATCCACCCCAGTTTTCATTCCCCATATGTTCCTAATTCTTTTGGCTTCTCCTTTCCCTGTTTCCTCATTGGTTGTGGTATCCGTGGTGGCCAGCCCCATCTTCCCTGTAGGGCAATGCCCTTTGCTTTGCCCTTTGTACTGCCCCCATGCCCTCAGATCATTGGCCGCTGACCCCTACTTAACCTTGTGCACACCACATGGCTTGGTCTTTTGTCCCTGATTTCCCTTCAGCGTGCTGGAATAAACCTTCACTGGAATTTATCATACAAAAGGGCCTTCTGCCTCTCTTCGCTGAGCTAGCTGTGGTGAGCGTGGTGTGTGGACTTGACTGCTTTGTCTGAATGCTTACCCAAGCGGCTTTTCCACAGGAGATGCTTATTGGGAAACAGGTAGCAGCATCCACCATCGAAACCTCCATGCTGGTACAAATTGGTGCCCTGACCATGGGGCTTTTAATTAGTCCTTTGAAAGCATCTCCACTAGACAGCCATTGGAATTAAGTCACAGTCAAGTGTTCCAGTTCCCCAAGAGAAAAAAAACTAATTTTCTGGGGAATTTCTCAGGGGCCGACCGACAACCCTCGAGAGTTTGAGGGCCGGTCGACTCAGCAAGATTCCCCTGAGATTTTTCTTTTGACCCACTGGTGGGGTAAGTGTACTCTAGTGGTGGTCAGCTTTTTTTTTTTTTTTTTTTTTTTTCCTGTTTTTATCTCGTGGGAGGGAGAGGGCTTGATGGGTGCTAAACTAACCACCAAGCAGAAAGAAGTCTATTCCCAAGTTCCTAATGCCCTTGTTAAAAATTATGTTAGGTTCTCTAAGGGGGATTTAAAGGTTCTTTTTAGTTGATTTTCAAATATTTTCCAGGTGTTACATGTGAGTTAGTTTTGTCTGTTGAGTTTTGGGATAAGGTTGGGAAAAAGCTAAATCATCTGCAAACTGAAGGAGATTTCCAGTTTGGGAAGTTCTATCCACTTTTTCATTCTATCTATGAGGTGATTGAGGGTTTGGGAGATGGTTCTGAGAATATTAAAAGTTCTGTACACCAGTTATCATGTTCCTTCCCCCTGTCCCTGTGCCCTTGTCCCCTTGGGACAGGTCTGGAGATGGAAATCGCCTAAAAAAGGCACAGGAGAGCCACCTGCCTTCTGCCACCTCTAGTCCTCTCCTGTCCCTTTCCCAGGCTGGTACTGGCCATGCTAGCCTGGGCTCCAACCCAATGCTTTTTCCTACGCCCATTTATCCTGTACTTCCATTCACTTCTATGGGACAAGATGGCACCGGCCACATGTACAGATCTGCCATTTTGAATGATTTGGTGTGAAATTTTCCCGCCTTAATCACTCAAATTGGCATCTGGGATGCTCCTTCTCCCTTCCCTTCCCCCTCCCTACCTCAGGGCCCTGCCCCTGCAGCGGGTGCTGCCTCCGCATTGGGTGTTCCCCCTGAGGCAGGCGCTGCCCCTGCCACTGCCTCCAAGCCAAGTTTCCCCTCCCCTGTGATGGCCCCTCCTTCTGTCGCCACCCTCGCACTGGAGTTCCCCGCCCCTGGGTCAGGTTTCCCTGTTCCCACGGTGGCCCTTTCTCCCATCCCCGCCCCTGTGCCAAGTTTCCCTACACCTACCCCTCACCCCACCACACCAGCGCCTGACTCAGCTCCTGTGCAGGGTGTCCCTCCTGTGCCGGCCACTGTCCCTGCGGTCAGTCTCCTCCCCCTCCCCCCACCACCTGCGGCAGTCACTGATGCACCCCCCCTTTCCTCAGCCCCGGGCCACCTTGCATTTGCTCCGCTCATACAAACAGCGGCGGTTTTCCACATGCCTGTGGCAGCATCCGGTATCCCTGCCACAGCACCAAGTTTCCCTACAGTTGCAGCAGCTTCTGTGCCAGGTTCCCCGCCCTCATGGCCATTCCGGCCACAGGGACTCCCCTCCCAGGGGCCTTCCCCCGCCATGCCTCGTGCAGATCCCCTGTCGTGTCTCCTTCACCCCCCTTTGGGTTTTGCCCCCCCCCCCGGTTGGTCTTGCAGCTGTTCCCCCAGGCTCCAAGCACTGAAATGTACACCTCAGCCTAAGCTCTCATGCTTGTAATAGCAGATCTCCCTCCTTTCCAGAGGAGGACAGTGATTCCTCAGACTCAGACAGTGAATCTCAGGATCACTGGTCAAAAGTTCAAAGGGAAGCAGCTCTTGATAGTAATTGGGATTTTGTTCAAAAATTACAAGTCCTAGCAGCCCCAGTTATATACAAAAGAGGAAGAATCCCTAAATGGGAATCTATTCCATACAGTAAACTTAAAGAACTATGCAAGGCATCTAAAGACTATGGACGAAAATCTCCATATTTTAAGAATCTATTACAAGTAACTTTCTCAGCTCATCTACTCATCCCCCATGATCTTCGGCATGTTATGTCCCTCCTCCTATCACCCACAGAGCTTTTTCTGTGGGAATCAATTTGGAAAAAACAACTTAAAGCATTAGTAAAAAAATTACAAAAGTGAGGATGAGCAAGCTAATTTTACAGTAGAGCACCTGAGCAGGGAAGGACCATATGAAAAACAAAAGGAGCAAGCCCTAAATCTACCCAGAGCTGTTTTAGGTGACATTAAAAACGCTGCCCAGAATGCTTTATTCCAAACACCAGATGGCACCACACCACAACAAAGTTTTGCTGACATTCATCAGACCATTGATGAGACATTTATTAAATTCATAGACAGACTAAAAGACACTATTGATAAGCAAATTGATTGCCCAAGGGCTAGAGAAGAGCTGCTCAGTAAACTAGCAGTGTCCAGTGTGAATGAGGATTGCAAGAAAATTATAAGAGCACTCCCTCCAGACCCTGAACCCACCATTCAGCAAATGGTGGAAGCCTGTACCCGTCTCACAACTGCAGAACATATGGTATCCCTGGCAGACAGCAAAGGAGTGGCTGAAGCCTTTGTGGCATAAAATAAACAAAATATGGGATGCTTTAAGTGTAGTGAACTGGGCCACCTCAAGGTGGAATGTGATAAAGATGTTTTGCAGACATCCCTCCACTGGTTGTCCCTCCACTGCATGCCTAGACTGTAAAGAACATTTTAAACACTGTCCCCAGTTTCAGTATGACCAGCAGGTCCAGCATCATCCATCTTACCAGAAACAACAGGGAAACTTCCAGCAAAGGGCAGGGCGGCCCTGTGCCATGACACCAAATGCCAAGCTGTTTTGTCCTTCTTTCCTCACCATCTCAGAAATTCAAGGCACTGAGAGACCGTCTATGATGACGAGAAAGAGCTCCGACTCTCTGAGATCTACCAATGTGTTCAGGCAAGGACAACAAAGCACACTGGTAAGCACCCTTTCCATCCAGTTTGATGATGAAGCAAGCTACCAAATTCCAACTGGTGAATTCGGACCTTCTGATAGACCAAGGGACATTTTAATCATAGGGGACTCTATTAATGGACCAGAGAGTCTACAAGTGCTACTAGAAGTCCAAACTGTGGGACCAGGGGATGAGATTACTGTGACTGTCCTATGTGTAGACCTACCTTGTTTTTTGTCTAAGGGCACACCCGTCGCCCAAGGTTTTTTCATACCCACCTGGACTGACATTTTGCCAGAAAACCCTATGGTTTTTTGGGCAGAGATTGTGGGCTAAGACAGACTTATTATAGAGTGTGGTTTGTTTAAGAAAGGGGAGAAAGTTCATCTTCCAGGAGTAGCAGATACCGGAGCAGACGTGACCATCATTGTCTGCTCTGTGTGGCCACAGGGCTGGGAACTAGTGCCAGCCAATGGAGTCATCTCTGGGATTGGAGGAGCTGCCACCTCTATGCGGAGCAAACGGACAATCCTTATTCAAGAACCTGAAGGTCAGGTAGCCACAGTATGACCTTTTGTGGTAAGGGCACCTATCACCTTATGGGGCAGGGACCTATTGTCTCAATGGGGAGCAAGGCTGGAAATCCCCTCACCACTGCAGGATTTCTAGCCGGGGCCACTGTAGAGCACCCTACCACACCACTCACCTGGAAAACTGATCAACCAGTGTGAGTTGATCAGTGGCCCCTCTCAGAAGTAAAGGTGCTTGAATCGCTCATGCAGGAGCAGTTGTCCAAGGGCCACATAGTACCATCCACTAGCCCTTGGAACACCCCTGCCTTTGTCATCCATAAACCAGGCAAAGACAAGTGGAGGTTCCTGCAAGACCTCAGGAAGGTCAATGAGGTCATTGAGGACATAGGCCCTCTGTAGCCCAGCCTACCCTCACCCTCAATGCTCCCAAGAGATTGGAAACTGGCAGCCATTGATATCAGAGATTGCTTTTTTAATATCCCTCTCCATCCCAGAGATGCCCCAAGATTTGCATTTTCTGTGCCATCAATTAATAGACAAGCCCCTCTAAAAAGGTACCAATGGGAAATTCTTTCCCAAGGGATGAAAAACTCGCCAGCTATCTGCCAAATGTTTGTTGCTGTCATTCTCTTGCCCATTCGAGAAAAATTCCCTGATGCCATAATTTTTCACTACATGGATGATATCCTAATATGCACTGAGACTGACTATTGTTTGGAGATTGTTCTCAAAAAGACCATCCAAGCCATTGAAGGAGCAGGATTTGAAATTGCTACAGAAAATATTCAGCGCACCTGCCTGTGGACCTACCTTGGACTCCGGATCACCGAAAGGACCATCATACCCCAGCAGCTCACAATCAAGGACAGCCCAAGAACCCTGAGGGATCTTCATCAGCTATGTGGGAGCATAATCTGGGTTCGTCCACTGCTAGGGATCACGACTGAACACCTGGCATCCCTTTTCAACCTCTTGAGAGGCTCTGATGACCTCGACTCCCCACGAACTATCACACTGGAGGCCCATGAAGTGATCCAGAAGGTATCAGAGGCACTGTCCATGAGACAAGCCCACTGCACTGATCCTACCCTGCCTTTCCAATTTGTCATCTTGGGTAAGTCACCCAAGTTTCATGGGCTCATTTTCCAGTGGGACCCCACTCTGAGAGATCAGCTCTTAATCATAGCGTGGGAGTTCCAATCACACAAACCAAATAAGACCATCACAACACCTCAGGAGCTTATGATTCAGCTTATCATAAAGGCCAGAGCTCGCCTCAGGATCCTAGCAGGGTGTGAAATCACATGCATATATCTTCCAGTGACATTAAACAGTCTAGAATCTTTGCTCCAGACCAATGAACACCTCCAGTTTGCTCTTGACAGCTACCTAGGCCAAATCTCCATCCACCTATCAAAACATAAATTATGTAGTGCTTGCTTTAATTTGGTCCCAAAATCATTAAAAAGTAAAACTCCTCTAAAGGCATTGACTGTATTTACTGATGGTTCAGGGGGATCCCACAAGTCAGTTATGACGTGGAAGAATCCCGACACTCAAAGAGTGGGAGTCTGATGTTCAAATTGCTCAAGGATCCCCACAAATTGCAGAATTAGCCGCCATTGTCAGAGCCTTTGAGAAGTTCAAACAACCCTTAAATTTAGTCACTGATTCAGCCTATGTTGCCGGAATAGTTGAAAGAGCAAAACATTCCTTGTTAAAGGATATGCCAAATCCAGATTTATACAGCTTGCTCTCAAAGTTAATATACCTCCTCTCCCACTGAGAGCAACCATATCACATTATGCATGTGAGGTCACACACCAACCTCCCAGGACCGATTACAGAAGGCAACTGGAGAGCAGATATTTTAGCCATGGCAGCACAAACTACCCTATCAGACATTTTTAATCAGGCTAAATTGAGCCATCAGTTTTTTCACCAAAATGTGCCAGCCCTTGTCTGTATGTTTAAAATCACAAGAGAACAGGCAAGAGCAATTGTGGGCTCCTGCCCCAATTGCCAGGATTTTGCTTTACCCTCCATGGGGGCTGGGGTTAACCCCTGAGGCCTTGAAAGTTTATAATTGTGGCAAACAGATATTACACATTATGTACCCTCTGGGAAACTGAAATATATCCATGTCTCCATAGATATGTTCTCTGGGGCTGTATTCGCATCAGCCCACACAGGAGAGAAGACAAAAGATGTCATCTGACATTTTCTCCTAGCATTTTCCACCCTAGGCAATCCCAAGTCATCAAAACGGATAATGGCCCTACTTACACCTCCAAAAATTTCAAACAGTTCTTAGATCAATAGGGAGTAAAACACACCCCTGGCATACTCCACTGCCCAATGGGGCAATCTATTCTAGAGACAGCTCACCGTATTCTCAAGAGAGTCCTTGATCAGCAGCACAGGGGAGTTGAAACTCTACCAAATGTAGAAAGATTATGTAAAGCTCTTTATGTCATCAATTTTCTTAATAATTCATTTATGGAGCCAAACTCCCCCATTATCAGGTACTTCTCAAACACTAGCAGAGCTCGTCTTTCAGAGAAATCCCCTGTGCTGATCAAAGATCCGAAATCCAAGCAAATAATGGGCCTATTTCAATGAATAACCAGGGGGAGAGGCTATGCTTATGTATCTACAGGATCTGGCCTAAGGTGGACTCCAGGAGAGACTATCAAGCTGTGCATCGAAGTGCCAAATGCAGAATCCAGAGACACTCCTCCTGAACCTCAGAGACAGCAAAGAGATCAAGCTAGGGTGGCGTGGAGGAGAAGAAGGAAAAGGAGTGTAAACGCAGATGTTTGTCGCAGAAGATGACTTTCCACTGCTCCAGAAGATTATGAGACTGTTGAATGTCTGTTGCATCCCAGGTTTGGGTTCAGATTAGGGGTTCTGATCTATGTTTGTTAGCCAAGTCCTGTGTACCCCCATGCACCCCCCGTGTTTCCCCCCCCGCGGTGGTTATCTCCAGGCTCCCTGCCACTGGAGCTTCCCCCCGTCACTCCTGTAACCACTCCCCCGTCCAGTCCTGAGAATTCTGTGTCGGTCACCCCGTTCCCACGACCCCATTCTCCCCGGAGCCCCGTGTCCGCCCCTGCCGCATTCCCGTTGGTTGCCATGGTCCACGTCATCGCCACGGCACCTGCCCTCATTGGGTGGGAGGGCTCCTGTCCTCCCTGTCCCACCCCCTATATCATCCCGCTCGTCCCCGGTCCTGTGGCCATTTTCGTCCACGCGAAGTTGGGAGCGGTCTGCGGCTTCTCCATTGCGGCTCCCGCAGCCATTAAAGCCTCCAGCTGCCACGCAAACGGATTTGGACAATTTCCTTGTCTCTTTATTTCCTCCCTCACGCCGACAGCAAAGCGCGGCCAGCCCGCCCCAGTGCGCAGCAACAGAAGCGCCTGGGAATCGCGGCAAGCACCAACCCCGACGAGAAGCCGAGGTGCCCAAGCCGGGCACTCGGGAGCTGACCGGGGCCGAGAAAAATAATGCATTGAGTCAAATTTCATTTGCTCATTGTTTTGCACTGTTACCCCTCTTTAGTTGGTTTTATTGCTACCTCTCTTTAGTTTGTTTCACTGTTATCCCCTCTTGTTTTCCCACGCCTTTTCTACTCAGTAAAAACTGAGGGGATAAGATGGAAAGATATGAGTGGCTGTTGAAGTTATATAAGTCTAAAAATTCATTTTTTTCAAACTCACAGATCAACTCATCATCCCCAAGTATCCTGCCATGTCTCTGGCAGCAGGGAATCACCAACTATTCCAGACAGAATTTTGGATGCTCCTCACCTTTCCATCAGCTGGTGCATGGATCATCCCTCAGCCCAATCAGAACATCTGGGTCACACTAGCCAAGACTTTACAGCAAGACAATTTATTCCTGTCCATGGGCAGCATGGACAACCTGCTGTAGACCTGCCTGGTAGGGGTTCCCTTAGCAGCAAATTAATATCCATATACAGAAACTATGTGCCAAAAAAACATCCCACTGCTTTCCCCCCCCCCCCCCCTTCGCTCTTAAAGGCACAGGCCATACAGTCACCCCAGGAAGCGGGGTAAGAAGAGGTGGAATGGTTTTTTGGCACGCAGTTTGTGTGTGCAGAAGCTTCACTTCCTCCCCCGGATTCTTCTCTCTGTGTGTTGCCTGCAGCACCGAGAGGGAGAACAGCCTTTCCTTGCTTTTTAAGTTAGTTTCTTGTCTGTGAGCTGAGTCAATAAAGTTTTCCCAGAACTGTGGCTTCTTCTGGAACTGTTCATCTTTTCTTCGGCCTGAAACACCATCGGGGGCCCCCTCCCACAGAGCGGCCTGGCAGAGAAAGGCCCTTGCCAGCTCCTATCCTGGAGGGCCCATGCCGCATGCCAGCGACCACGGCTGGAGGCCAGCTCCTAGCTCAGAGAGACTGAGTCACACCTACAGAAAGGACTTTAGACTCTGATTCTACCATTTCTTCAGAGCAGCAAGAAGTTTTATTATTTAACATTGTTCATTTCTTTTTCTCTTGTAAATTAAAGTTATTTTTTCCACTTTCTCCTAGGAAATCTTTCCCGAATCGGTTCGGGGAGGGGCTGGCCAGAATCTGCCTTTTCAGAGGAGACACCTTTTGGACATTTTCTCCCAAATTTGTCTCAAACCAGGACATCTATCTGAGTTCACTGTGTGATCAGCTTGGCCCATTTACTCTACGTAACATCATGGGCATTATGAGTGGAAGGGACTTTCCCTTTGAAAATCAAGCCCAGCACTGGCAATCGGGGTGCCAGGAGGAGTTGTGCTTCAGTGCCAATCACTTCTGAAGCAGCTTGAACCCCTTCATAAGTTGCCACAATCTCTTTTTCAGTTGGGGTGTAACAGGCCTTAGATCCTTTGTATCCTTGACTCTATAACCCCAGGGGTCATTCTTGAGTCTCCCTAGGTACTTTTTCCAGAGGCTCCAGGAAGGACCATTCTCCCCCGCTGAGGTGCAGATCATATTTTTCATGTCTTGTCCTTTTCAGACTGTCCCAAGGGCTATGGCATGAACAATCTCCTGTTTAATTTGTTCCAAACCTTCTTATTTCTTCCAAAAACCCACAGCACCTAGGAAAGCCTGAGTTTCCTTCTTGCTAGTTGGTGGAGACATAACTGCTATTTTGTTGACCACGTCCATTGGAATCTGACAACATCCATCTTTCCATTTTACTCCTAAAACCTGGATTTCCTAGGCAGGTCCCTTGACCTTACTTTGCTTTATGGCAAAATCAGCCTTCAGGAATATTTTGATTATCTTCTCCCCTTTCCCAAAAACTTCTTCTGCTCTGTTGTCCCACATGATGGTGTCATTGATGTGATGCCTTAGGATTTTAGCTTTTATATTTTTCAAATCCTGTACTGCATTAGTGTATGACTCTAAACTCCATATAGAGTGTTAGTTAACTGTCTTCACATTTTGGTCAGACAAAACAATCCCTCTATGTTACTGTTTAGTAAGAAATGACACAGAGTCATCAGAAGGCTGAGTGGCATAATGCACCCATCTTTATTTCGGATTGCTCTTTTATACACTGTTCCGATCCAGGTGGACTTGATTGGTCATTTAGTTAATACATTTCACCGGATTGGCTAATTAACAAGATGCCCTTTTATAAACAATCTTATGAGAATAACAAGTAAACAGACAGTAGGAAAAACAACACCTGCAGTTTTTTTTTAATAATTGGCTATCATTGTTTATCTCCAGCTCCCCAAAGTCTCCCAGGCTGATTTTGGGAAAACTTATCTAGCTTTCTCACTCTCTGACCAGGCTGTCACATCCACACCTCTAGACCTGAAATTCAAGGACACTCTACTGCCTTAGGCCCTGAAAAGTATAAACAAAAGTGAATTGGGGGAAGAGCAAACTGGGGGTATATGACTTCATTACCTGAAGCTGTAATTGGAGGATTAACCCCGATACGTAAATGGACCAAATTTATAATTGTCTGAAAAACTTGTGACCATCATCCATCTTGGGTGTAGCCTCTGGGAGGCTTCTGACTGCCCAAGGTGTACCTGTTTGAAGGCCTTTAATAAATACTGACTTTATTCTCTTAATCTTGTCTAGTCTCTGTTCTAGGTAGCCACTTCAAGGCATCAGATGTATTGCAAGTGTTCTTGAGCCTCACCCTTTTCCAGTGCAGTCTGGATCAGTCCATGGTAAATGGTGAGGCTGTGTTTCCACCCCTGAGGCAGTCAGTTCAAGTTGTACTGGATGTCTCTCCAGATGAATGAAAACTGTGGCCTGCACTCTGTTTCCAAAGGAATGGAGAAAAATGCATTGGCAATGTCATGGTGGCATCACTTTGCTGCTTTGGACTCCAGTTTATACTTGTACTGGTTTGAAGGTTAACCAGCAGGAGGAATTAACTCCACACAAATATCTTGCTAGAGATGCCAAGTCATAACTACAATTTAATAGGAAAATTACAATAAAGGCAACAATACAGAAACACTGGCTTAAACCGACAGTCAGAATACAACCTGACACCCTGTTGGTCAGTGTGGTATTCTGTTATTTTGCAGTTTGTTCTTCTGTAGTAGGTTTTAAATATTCCTCGTTATAAGTTTGTAATGGTTCATTCCATGTACCCATTTGGCTTTCCTAATGGTTCAGTCCTGAGTTGTTTACCCCAAGATTTTCCTGCCTAGTGCATGTCAATCTACCTGTCAGTCTCCTTGTACCTCCTTTGTTCCCTTCTGGAATGTTCCCTGTCCTTCATCCCTTCCTCGAAGTGAGATTGGAGTGCAAGGTTTTCTCCTTCCCCTTGGTGGCTTCTACTGGATAGCCCTTACCCTGCACTCCTCCCCTAATGCCTTCCTATTGGTAAAAGGTTGTGTCCTCCCCTTATTCCCGCCCCTCCTTAAAAGCAGCTTTTTGCCCTCAGTTTTTGTCACTTGTCCCTGAATCCTCTGAGGAAATAAAACTTCCTTGGAACTCAAACAAGTGATCCCTCTCTATTCCTTTGCTTTGGTTTCTCATACTGGGTTGCTGCTGTGTTACCCACGCCACAGCCATCTGTTGCAGGGAGTTGCGAGCCCCTGTAAGCACCACCACCTCGGTGAACTCAGTAGAGATCCGGGGGTGGCCGCTCTCATGACTGCCCACTGGTCTCAGGGAGTGAGCTGGCTGGAGAACATCTTCCCTGTGACCGCAGCGCACAGTTACAGTTGGCGCCCAATGTGCGACGTCTTTGCTGCCATGAGGAGCACCACCGCGGTTTCCGCGGGAGGAAACCCTATGGACGGGCTGTGCGACGGGCAATCGCCCCTGGATCAGTAAGCCCTGCTGTGCCAGGGTTTCTGTGTGAGCATGCCAGGTTTTAGCTGGTGGTGCTCCCAGAGGAAGAAGAAATAACCTTCCTTCTAGTGCCCGGGAAGGCTTCTTCAGAACCGAGGACCCCTTTTGCAGCCCTTTTTTCCAGGAACCGCAGGTGTGGTGAGTGCCCTGGTGGCTGGGGCGGACCCAGCCAGGGACGTGGGTAGCAGGTAGCTGCGTCCCGGGGAAGGGGACACGTTGCACGCGGCGTGAACAATCTACCCCCGTCAGCTTCCTGGGCCCTTTTCATTTTATTTTCCCCATTTTCACTGCAGAAGGAGGGTGGAAGAAATGCTGAGTGGGCAGGATGGGTGCTAGGCTGTCCACTCAGCAACAGGAGGTGTATGCCCAAGTTGTGGCTACCCTTAGGGAGGGGTGTGCGAAATTTTCAAAGGGAATTGTTAAAAGGTTTGTGGGGTGGTTGTTTTTTAACTTTTCTAATATTACCCCGCAAGATGTGCAAAATATTGTATTTTGGAAGCAAGTAGATGTGAAATTGACTGATTTAACAAAGAGGGGTGACTCCTCCGTTAAAGAGGGATTTATGCAATTATTTTTATTGATTTGGGATTTGTTAAAAGTGAAAGAAAGGGGAGTTAAAAAACAACCCGCTAGTTTATCCCCAGTTTTTCCCAGAAACCCTTCTTCTCCACCTTCTTTTCCCATTCCTTCTTCCCCTATGCTGGGTGGGCAGGGGGGAGCAGCCCGTCAGAAGACATAGGGTTGCCACCGTCTCCCTGGCTCCCCAATACCTCCTCGGCACCCTAGCCCTGACAGTGCTGGCCACACTGTCAGGGACCTCACCCCGATCCCTCAATCCAATCCCTTTGTCCTTGTTAAGAACCCTAGTTCTGGGTTCCAAGATGGTTCCTTTCCTCCTCCCACAGAGGCACCACAAAATGGCTTCCACCTCATGGCAGGTGCTTCTTCTCCCCAGAATCCCTTTCTCCCTCTTCTCGCCCAAACCCTTGATCCTTCCCTCTCCTTGGGTCCCTCCTCTTCCTTTGTGGCTGACAGTTTTACCCCTCCCACTGTTCCACCCACTGCTCCTCCCACTGCCACGTCATCGGCAATCAAACCTCCTCAGCTACCTCCACCCAGATTCCCACCCTGCAGCCCTTAATTTCCGCCCGCCAGCTTCTTGTTTCCCATGCTCCGGCTTCCAGTTCCCACGGTGACATGGGGACTGGGAGTGCAGTGCCAGGGGGACCGGAGGTGGTGGAAAATAACAATTTGTCTTTCCTAGCCCCGGTCATCTATGATGAGAGGGGGAAGCACCCCAGATGGGAGCCCCTCTCATATCAGAGCATCAAGGAACTCTGCAGAGCACAGCATGAATTTAGCCAGAAAAGTGAATTTTTTAGGAGCCTTTTAAAAGCAACATTCACATCAAACATGCTGGTCCCTGCAGATTTAAAACGGCTTTTCACTTGCTTGCTCCCTCCATCTGAATACAAATTGTGGGAACGCACATGGAAGAGATTAGTAGGGGACCTCCTTCCACAGCTTTTGCAGTACCCTGAATGCTCCACCGATGCAGATGAAAATTATATCACCCTTGATCATCTGGTCAGTAAGGGTGATTGGGAACAAGCGCGGAAACAGTCGGGGGGGATTCCAAGGGAAGTTCTAGATCAAGTTAAAAATGCTGCAGAGAAAGCCATCCAAAGAAACAATCCAACCCTATATTTCTATTAAGCAGTCTTTTCCAGAGACATTTATAGACTTTATCGATCGAGTTTGTGTTGAGGTAGAAAAAAGAGTCAAAAACCTTAACATACAAGAACAGTTGATACCAGAAATAGTCTCCAGCAACACCAATGAAGCCTGCAGAAAAGTCACCCTGTCTCTCCCTTCAATTCCAACTCCCACCCTGGACCAAATTATTGGCGAGTGCACCAAGAAAGCCATGATTACCATAGAGGACACTCCAAGGAAACCAGCCGTGCAGGAATGGATAGCAGCTCCAGCAGCTGTTACCCAAGGGAATCAACTACCTAGGAGGAGACGCTTCCACTGCCATCAAGAAGGGCATTTTATAAGTCAATGCCCCTTCATAGGAAGGGCGCCACCAGATAGGGGAGGGGCAGGGGAGGGGGAAGCTTCCCAGCCTCAAAAAAACTAAGTGTGGAGCACGGGTCTGCCCCGCGTGTCGATAAAAAATGGGGCAGACTACAGAGGGGTTGCTAGTGGTATTGCTAGCGGCTCTGTTACCACCAGCAATAATAGACTTCCTTACCGGCTCAAACTTACGGACCCTATGTTTTTTTCCAATCAGGACTGGCATGTTATCGCTGCAGAACCCAGACTCATTCCTCATATCCAGCTGGCGGAGGACCACAGGTGCATTAAATCGCTAAACTGCAAGTACCTTGTTTTTGGAGACACCAAGCACACTCCCCTTGAGATTGAAATCGCCCCAGGGATCCTGTCACTCAGTCCTGGGCAATTCAGTCTCAAGGTGCACTGTGTCCACCCCCCCCCCCCTTCCTGCTGAAAGGCCAGGTCATCGCACAAGCCATTCCAGTGCCTTACAGCCTTTATGATGACCTGGACCTTTCTGTTTATTTCACCGAAGTGCTGGATGAGGACAAGCCCCTTGTATGGTGTGACCTTAAAAGTGGGGGGCATTCCATCCAGGTTCAAGAGATGATGGACACGGGGGCAGACATGACGGTCATTCCTCCACACAAATGGCCATCACAGTGGGAGCTGCAGAGCATGTCCAGCGAGGTTCTATGTGTTGGGGGCACCCAACTGGCTAAAAGATCCAGGAGCATTGTACAAATTGAGGGACCAAATGGGCAATTGGCCTCTAGACGCCCATTCATGTTGAATTCCAAGTTCACCCTGTGGGGGAGAGATGCCATGTCTCAATGGGGGGGCCAAATTGGAACTTCTGGCCCCTCAGGATTTTTAGTGGTCGTCACTGAGGAGCACCCTACCCAGAAGCTAAATTGGCTGACAGGTACACTGGTCTGGGTAGAACAGTGGCCACTAAATAAACAGAAATTAAATGTGCTAACTCAAATAATGGAGGAGGAGTTAGCAAAAGGTCATATCATCTAAACTAACAGCCCTTGGAATTCCCCAGTGTTTGTCATCAAAAAGCCGGGGAAGGACAAGTGGCGTCGCCTTCATGATTTGAGAAAAATAAACAATGTCATCGAAGACGTGAGGTCCCTCCAACCAGGGATGCCATCCCCCTCAATGCTCCCCCAAAATTGGTCATTGGCAGTAATAGATATTAAAGACTGCTTTTTTCAAATTCCCCTCCACCCAGCCGACGCTCCGTGCTTTGCCTTCTCTGTGCCCTCCATCAACAGAGAAGCCCCCATGAAGTGCTACCACTGGAAAGTATTGCCTCAAGGCCTTAAATGCTGTCCTTCCATCTGCCAGTGGTGTGTCACCACAGTTCTGTCCCCGGTGCATGCCAGAGTAGGAAATTGTGTCATCTATTATTACATGGACTATGTGCTTGTGTGTGCTCCTGATAACAATGTGCTTGCAACAGCGCTTTAGGACACTGTCACTGTGTTCTGGTTTGAAAGCAAAACCAGTGAGAGACTCCAAGTCAGAAATACAATTTATTGGGAAAAGGGAAAACAAAAGACAAAAATACACACAATGATACAAAAGGAAGACCACTGGCAAAGTCAGAATACAACCTGACACCCGCTTTGGCCAGCGTGCTGGTAGCAGTCCAAATCGGAGTGGTTGCAGTCCTCTTGGAGTGGCAGATGTGGTTGCTGTGTCTTCTTGGAAACCTGTGGAAAGGCTGCCTTTCTGTCTAGAAATTCCTGGATTTATCCAGGTGGGAATGCCTAGCTTCTCTCCCTGGGCGGAGCATCTCACAATGGGCTGATGTTATTTTGAGTCACAAGGTGTGTTCTTAATCACCTGTTAAACAGAACTGGCTCTTGGAGAGTGTTATCTCTGAGTCATGAGGCAAGACATTGATGGGCCTATTAACAGGAGATAAGGAAAACTGTCCAGATGCAACTGCTACTCGGATGGTAATAGGAAACATCTTGGTGCTCAGTCTTGGACACACTGCCTTGTCAGTGGCTGGATTTGAGCTGCAAAAGGACAAAATACAGAAACTGCCACCTTGGAAGTATCTGAACCTCGAGATCTCAAACAGGACCATTACACCACAGAGAGTCCTCATCAATGATAAGCTCAAGATTTTACAAGACCAGCTGTGTGGGTCATTGAACTGGGTCAGGCCCTGGCTGGGGCTCACCACAGGGGATCTATCTCCCCTCTTCAACTTGTTAAAGGGGAGGGAGGAGTTAGATTCTCTGAGGGCCTTGACTCAGGAGGCGAACCAGGCTCTTGAGAAGGTACAGTCAACACTGGCAGGCCAGCAGGTTCATTGCTGCCGGGTGGGCCTTCCCTTCAACTTTATCATCTTAGGTAAGCTGCTGCACCTTCACAGGGTCATTTTTCAATGGGACAGAGACCAAAAGGTTCCCTTCTTGATTATAGAGTGGGCGTTCCTTGGTCATCAGCTGTCCAAAAGTATCACACAGCCACAAGAGCTGATGGCCCAGCTGATTACTAAGGCTAGGGCTCGAATGTGACTGTTAGGGGGGTTTGATTTCACATGCATCCATGTCCCCATCAAAACATTGACAGGGAGACTAACTAAGGGGACCCTGGAGCAGTTGTTCCATGAGAATGAGAGTTTACAGATCGCTGTGGATAGTTATCCAGGTCAAATTTCCATACATCATCCAGGCCACAAATTGTTTAACACAGGCTTCAATTTGATCCCAAAAGATATCCAAAGTCGACGTCCATTGAAGGGCTTGACCATTTTTACTGACGCGTCCGGAGGGTCCCACAAGTCTGTTATGACTTGGAAAGATCCTCAAACTCAGCAGTGAGAAGCCGACATTAAGGTCATAGAAGGCTCTCCTCAAGTTGCTGAGTTGGATGCAGTCATCAGGGCCTTCAAGAAATTCCCAGAACCAATTAATATTGTTACCGATTTGGCTTATGTAGCTGGAGTAGTGTCCAGAGCAGAATATGCCATTTTAAAAGAGGCCTCCAACCCAGTTATTTTTGGCTTGCTCTCGAAGCTTGTATATCTAGTTTCCCACTGGAAGCAACCCATTTTGTGATGCATGTGAAGTCACACACTGACCTCCCTGGATTCATCGCTGAGGGGAACAGTAAAGCAGACATCCTAGCCACTCCATTACATCTGGCTGGCCAACCCAACATCTTCCAGCAGGCCAAACTCAGCCATCAGCAATTCCACCAGAACATTCCTGGTCTGATCCATCAATTCCATCTAAAGCGTGATCAGACCAAGGCAATTGTGGCCACATGCCCAAACTGTAAGGACTTCTCTTTACCATCATTGGGTTCAGGAGTGAACCCAAGAGGACTCCACAGTTGTGAGGTGTGGCAGACGGGCATCACTCATTTACGAAAATTTGGGAGGTTAAAATATGTACATGTTTCAGTTGACACCTTCTCGGGAGCAGTCTTTGCCTCAGCCCATGCAGGGGAAAAAGCCACAGATGCACAAAGACATCTGGTGCTGGTTTTTGTGACTTTAGGGGTCCCTAATACCATCAAGACTGACAACGGCCCAGCTATACTTCCAAGGTGTTTGGTGAGTTTTTACAAGAATGGGGGGGTCGTGCTTTGACACTGGCCAAACGCCAGGCACCCACAAAAGCCACTCGCTCACCCTCCCCTGTCACAGCTGGGCAGTGGAGAGAAAAAAAAATTGACGAAGGGTTCATGAGCTGAGATAAGGACTGGGAGAAAACACCTCAAGGGCAAAACAGGCTCAACTTAAGTTGCAAAGTCAATTTATTACTATCAGAATCAGAGGAAGATAATGAGAAGTAAAATAAGCCCTTAAAACAGCTTTTTCCCTACAGCCCCTCCTTCCTTCCCATCAAAAGCGCAGGAAGATAGGGCATGGAGGTTTTGGTCAGTTCATCACCCAAGATTTTCTTCTGCTGCTCAGGGAGAAGAGTCATTCCCCTGTGAGACTGTGGGATCCCTCCCACGGGAGACAGTTCTCCATGAACTTCTCCAATGTGCGTCCACTCTCACAAGCAGCAGTCCTACCACACCTGCTGCAATGTGAATTCCCCCCACGGGCAAACAGTCCTCCTGAAACTGCTGTAACACGGGTCCCTTTTCTACAGGTTGCAGACCTCCAAGGACAGGCTGCTTCAGCCTGGAAACAAGCGCCCTCTCTCTCTACCAGGTCTTCCACTGGATCACAGCCTCCTCTAGGCATCCACCCACTCTGGTGTGGGTACCTCCCCCACGGGCTGTGGGTGGATGTCTGCATCCCCCATGGATCCCTATGGGCTGAAGGAGAACAGCCTGATTCACCATGGTCATCACCATGGCCTGCAAAGGAACCCCAGCTCTAGCACCTGGAGCACCTCCTCCCCTTCCTTCTTCACTGACCTTGATGTCGCCATGATGTTTTCCTTCGTGTATTCTCACCTCCTCTTCTTCCGTAACTAGAAGAAAAATTGTGTGTCCTTTGTTTTGATTTTCTCCTTAAATATGTTATCCCAGAGGTGTTACCAACCTCTCTAATTGGCCCAGTTTTAGCCAGCAGCATGTCCGTCTTCAAAGCCATCAGAGATTGACTCTACTGGAGATGGTGGAAGCTTCCAGCAGCTTCTCACAGAAGCCACCTCTATGGCCCCCCCGCTGTCCAAAACCAGGCCGTGCGAAACCAATACAGTGTGCATTGGGCAGCTGTTACAAATGACCCACCATTAAGAGTTCATCAGAAGGTGATGTAGGTGATGGTAGAATACATACTTTGGTTGCACCTTACATTTTAACCAAAGACAATACTGAAGTTCCAACATGTCCGGCACAGCAGCACTCAGTGGTGGTGTGACTTCATTCAGGCCACAGTAGTCTACTGTCAGTCTCCACTCTCCATTGAATTTACACAGTGGCCATATAGGACTACTGAAGGTTGAATGAGTCTTGCTGACCACTCCCTGGCTCTCCAGTTCAAATCATCTCATGGATGAGGGTCACGGCGTCCCAGTTGGTGCGATACTGCCGACAGTGCACTGTTGTGGTAGTGATCAGTACCCGTTGTTCTTTCACCCTCAGTAGTCCCAAAGCACATGGGACCTCTGAGAGACCAGGCAAGGTATTCAGCTGTCTAATCTCCTCTGTCTCCACAGCAGCTGTTCCAAAAGCCCGGCAATGTCCTTTTGGGTCCTTGAAATACCCTCTTCTGAGATAATCTATGCCAAAGATACATGGGACCTCTTGGCCAGTCACAATGTGGTGGTTTTGCCATTTGTTCCTAGTCAGGCTCACTTCAGCTTCCAGTACAGTCAGCTGTTGGGATCCCCCTGGCACCTCAGAAATACAGATGGATTCTTCCCCTACATATCTTGATGGCATCAGGGTACATTGTGCAGTGGTGTCAACTAAAATGTTATATTCTTGTGGATCTGATGTGCCAGGCCATCAAATCCTCACACTACAATAGATCTGATTGTCCCTTTCCTCCATTTGGCTGGAGGCAGGGCCCCTCTAGTTCTGGTCATAGTACTCATTGCTCACTTCTTATAAATATGAACTGGAGGTGCCTTCAAGAGCTTTGGAAGTAACATCAACCCTTCTATTCTGTCTTAGGACTTGCCCACTGGAAACTGAGGAATTTCCTGCGGTGGTTGTCCTTTTCAAATCATGTATCTGTGCTGCTAGGGCAGAGGTAGGTTTTCCATCTGACTTCATGTCCTCTCCATGACCATGCAGGTAAAGCCACAGGTTACCTGGTGGTGTGTACCCTCTCTCTCAAGCAGGGGGGTGCTTTCTCCCAATAGCAGAGACTCTGGTCTATACTGATGGAGCATGGGGCATTTCCTCTCTAGTTTGCTCAAGTCTTTCAAATCTGTCCGCAGTCCATTCTTTCCACAGAAGAGGCCCAGGTTGGTAGGGAGGAAAAAAGATGATCTTCATATTTCTGGAGTTGGGTAGTCACCTGAAACACTGTTTTTCTCCTCCTTTCATTGACATCACTACCAATGAGTTGGCATATGACAATAGTGTGCTCCATACAAACATCTGCCACATGGATTGTGTACATTGGACCTCCTTTGGATCTACAGGAGACTGCTGGTTAATTGAATCCCTATACATTACCTTCAGCACAGCTAATTACCTCAGGTACTGAATAACTTTCTCCATGGTGTTCCACCTGCTTGGATGCACTCCTAGATCATCCTCAAGAGAATGAATATCTTTCCCTCCTGCTTGACAGAAGTCGCCTCCAAAGACTGAGAGTTTCTGTCCTCTTCCCAATTCCCTTGTCGATGCCCACATCCCAGGACAGGTATCCCAGTTGCTTTGCTTCACTATCATAGTTTTATATCATGGGCTATGCAGTCCCAGCATCAGAGCAGCCAGGTCACCAGGGGCTTACCAGACTCACCCAGCGATAGGGATTGGGTGATTATCTCTGGCCCTGCATCTTTCTACTCTTCTGAGGGCTCTGCTTCCTTTTCATCCCTCACTATGCAAATGGATTTTCTCTTGGATTTCTTCTTCTGTATAGGGGTGACTGCTACAGGCATGGGTTGCTCCTCTGGTTCAGCTGCAGTTTTGAGTGGCCGCAGTGCCTGTTGGTCTGCTTTCCTCCTTCTTCCCCTGAGGGTGCTGTCTAGCACAGTACAGTGTCCAATAAATAGTAGCCAGGGCTCAACACATTGCATAACTTTGGGCCTCTCTGGAACTGCCACAGCATTTTTTTTTTAATATTCTGCCACTTTATCAGGATCCTATAGTTGTTCAGGGGTGAACTTCCAAACCATTGGAGCAGAATACTCCTTCAAAAGCTGGCCCATTTTCTCTTACATTCCATGGCACTCATGGCTATCCACCCTAGGGGCAGATCTCTGAATGACTTTCCTAGAAATATCTCGACTCTAAACATGGTATAGACTGCACTGAGGAGACCTGGCAGACTTGGCAACAAGAACATGCTTTCTTTTACATCCAAAGGGAATTCAAAGTTCTCAAAAGCTGTTGTAACAGGCTTGAAGGAGGAAAAGGAGGTGAAAAGCTGGGAAAAATCATCCTCCCCTATTGTCCCCACAGGTTGGGTGCGATTATTAATGGACTTCCAAATGTAGTGCCTGAGGTAAGAGTAAGAGAGTATGTGAGTTGATACATGCAAGTATCCAAGGTGACCACCAAGCCACAATAGAAATGCAAAGAGTAGATTTACTTCATTACCTCGCCAACTGAAGGGTCCTGAGACACTGCTGGGCTGCAGGCACACAAATCAGGGAAGCAGATAGGCTTAGTCCAATACTAGTGGGGCAGGAGGACCTGCTGCCTGCCCTAGTATATCAAGGGGCCTCATGCACAGGTAGTTTATCACAGTGCTGTGCTTTTATGACTTCTGAGCTTTTTGATCTCTCTCTCCCAGCAGGAGGTGCAAGCCTGTCTGTAAGAGATGCCTCTTAAGTTTCTGATAGCTTTTCTATTATCTCTACAGAAGTTCTGCTTCTCAAAACAGACAGAAGGTAATCAGCAGTAAATATATGAAGTTTCCCACACTGATATTCTTAGCCTCCCCAGCTACAAGGTCACTTTGAGCCATTCTATCATCCTCCTTGTCAAATCTTCAGTTTTTAACCCTTTCCTCCCAACAGAGACCAACAATGAATACACCTCCCAAATTACCCTCATTGCCCTTGATGTTATCATGTCATAAGCTGCTATCATGCAGTACAGCAACAAAGCAATCCTGATCCTTCTCTGACGCCGCATCTCGGTCACAGGAGAAGGGGGTGACGCTGGTTGCCGGCTACCTCTGACCCCCTTTCCCCTCAGCGCGAGCCACCAGCGGTCACTCCCCGCCTCAGCCACCGGCAGGCAGAGGATAGCAGTTCAGCCACAGGCTGTGGTCCCTTACCGACAGAAGCAGCCAATAAGAGTGGACCCACGTCAAAGGATTAAGGCAAAGGAAAGAAGGAAGGACCCTTGCTTGCGTCTCCGATCTGTCTTTATTTCTCCCCGTGCAGGGAGCAGTACAGGTGACACAGTGTGGCAGCTTGAAGGGGGGGCAGAGGCAAAAGGGTGCGAAGCAGAGAAAAAACGGCAACTTTTAAGGTGGGGCTGTCCCCAGGGAGGAGACAGCCTAACAACAAATCAAGGGCTAGATAGGAGGAGTATGGGGTGGATATATGTAAACATAAAACCAATAGGGTAGGAGAAGGGAAGAGTGCATACTTAATATAACAGTGAGTGAAGGGAAATATCATAACTGACAACAAAGCTTCTAGATAAATGGGTGAAGCAAATAATGACAGACAAGCTGCAGGGGCAGGATTTGGAGGACGGACAGGGAAGGATCTGGAAATAAGGGAGGCATACACCAGGACTGACATGGGGAAAGGTGGGAAAACAGGTGGTAAACAACTTTGGGGAGAGACTATTAGGAAAACTGAACAGGGGTGAATAGGAACAAACCATTACAACATTTTAAACAATTTCTTAAACAAATAAACTTCAAAATCCCACTACCACAATTCCCCCTTTTGTGTTTAATTTTTATGATAGCGTTGAGGAGATAATAACAGTGGCAGTTAATTAGACTTCAGACTCTTCCCACCATCACTGAGGGGGAAAAGGTCCTCGTCTGGAGCTGGCAACAGTCTTAAATAACAGTTTTTTACAAATGCCAAAAGCAACAGAAATTAAAAACAGAATTAAAACAACTAAACAAATGTCCTTGATGACAGATGACATCCATCCAGACAGGCCGCATTCTTTAAAGATGTTGGAAAACCAGTCTCCGGTGTCCTCTTTTATCTCTTGCACAAGGTCTCTCATCTTATTGATCGAGGCGTGGATGCTTTGGCTTTTGTCAGTGATGTTGAAGCAACACAGTCCCTCAAACTCTTGGCACCCATGCCTGTGTGGCAGCAATAAAAACTCAATGGCTTCCTGATTCTGTAAAGTTGCCTTCCTAGTCGCCTTCTTCTCTTCTAGGAGGTCACTGATCTCTGTCGATGTCAAGTTGGCCTGTTTTACCACCCAGCACTCAAGGTGTCCCAATTACTCGGGTGCTTTTGTGTCTGCTACCTCCGGTGGCCCGTCACTTTTCCCGCCCCTACCAGCTCCCGAGAACGCTGCTTGGTGCCTCGGCTCCTCGTCAGGGTCGATGCCGCCGCTACTTCCGGGCGCTTCCACGGCTGCGCTCCGGGTGGGCTGGCCGCGCTTCGTTGTCGGCATGAGGGAAGGAAACGAAGAGGCAGGGAATTGTACAAACGCGTCCACGTCGCGGCTGAGCGCTTTATTGGTCGCAGGAGCCGCAATGGAGAAGCCGCGGCTGCTCCCAGCCTCGCTTGGACGAATCTGGCCCCGAGGCTGGGGTGCTGCGGAGGGATATAGGGGTGGGACAGGGGAGGACTGGAGCTCTCCGCCCAATGAACACAGACGCCGTGGCTGTGACGTTGCCACAACGGCCAATGGGCACACGACGGGGGCGGACACGGGGGTTCAGGGCCAGTGGGACCGCGGGAATGAGGCGACGAGCACGGAACTGCCGGGGACCGGACAGGGGAGTGGTCACAGAAGTGGCACAGGAGAAGACCCAATGGCCAGCAGCCTGGGGATAACTTCCGTGGGGGGGGGGAAGACACGGGGGACACACGAGGATACATGGAACCGGTAAGCTAACAAATACCAGAACCCCAAATCTGAACCCAAAACCTAGGATGCAACAGTTACCCATGGCAAAAATATAGACACAGCTGTCTTCGTTGGTTTGGACCATTTTTCCACTTTTGGATCACAGTCCTCATCTAATTGTATTGAGCTGCGTTTAACTTTTAGAGGGGTCGAATTATTCAGTTTAGATTGCCAGTTAACAATTTGGGTCTGGTTGGGGGAAAACAGGGACAGCTGACCAAGAGTACAAGGACCTCCTATAAGACGAGAGGGGATCCCGGCCCAGGCCCTTTGCCCACAAATAAAGAAAATTCCCTTTGGGACTTTCAGGGGCACGAGGTGCTCACTGGAATAGGAGAAAGGTAGCTGGATGGTAGATTTTCACCATGAGGCCGCCTGAAAATCCTTACGGTAAATCTTAACAGAAATATAAGTTTCGGAGTGAAGACGGGGCTTATAAAGGAAATGAGCACAAAAAGGGGCTATTGCTGAACCTAACAACTCAAATTCCATGGGCTCTCGTCCCAGTTGGGGCAAACTACAGGACCATTTGTCCCACAAAACCAAAGGATTGTTAATAGGGAGGTATGTCTTGAAATTCAGGGGAGGGTTTTGGTTCACGTTGTTTACAAAGGACTGGAGCTGTGAAGGGTACTGATCTAACAAAAGTGGGACCCCCACTAGGCAGGTCGACATCAGGTCATCAGCTGAAGCCATTGATAAACATAAATGGTCTCGCTGTAGCACATGAGCAAGGATTACCCAAACATTTTGCCTCAGTTGAGGGACAATCCACACCTCGTAAATCCGGGACTGGAGGAGCACCAGGAGCAACCTGAACAGCTGTCTCCATATGTTGTCCGGTATGGATGCCACTTGAACATAAAAGAAGAAAAACACATTAGAGAAACTCTACACTAACTTTCATGAGAGACTAAAGAGAAGAACTATGGGAGTTCTGAGTCCTCTCTCTTGTTCCTTTATCCTTTTTCAATTGGAGGCTACAGCAACATCAGCTGGGTCCTCCAACGGCAACGGCATGATATTTCGGCAGTCTTTCCCTTTTCAGCCAACAGGTATGGCCTGACCCACTTGCGCGGGATCTACTTCGGACCAGAGGGCGTGGACACACAAGCGGTGGGTTTAGACTTTCAAAAGAAGAGTTCAAGAAGTTGAGGGTGAACAGTGCCCTTGAAAGCTTGAGCTGGGGGGATAACACTTTAGCCTTCTGATGTTCTAGGGTTTGTTTCAGGTTCTGATGAGTCCTCTCTATTATTGCTTGGCCAGTGGGGGAGTATGGAATTCCAGTTTGATGTTCAATTCCCCATTCAAGCAGGAAATTGCTGAAGGCCCTGGAGACATAGGCTGGCCTGTTGTCAGTCTTAATGACCTTTGGAATCCCCAACATGGAGAAGGCCTGTATTAGATATTTCTGTGCATCCATTGCCTTCTCCCCTGTGTGGGCTGAGGCATAGACTGTACCAGAAAAGGTATCCATGCTGATATGAACATATTTAAGTTTGCCAAATTGGGGTTCATGGGTTACATCAGTCTGCCAGATTTCACAACTTTGGAGACCTCTGGGGTTTACCCCTGCCCCCAGTGATGGTAATGTGGACCCCTGGCATTGTGGGCATGTGGCCACAATCACTATGGCCTGGTCATGTGGCAGATGGAATTGGCGGACCAGACCAGGCGCATTCTGATGGAATTGTTGATGGCTGAGTTTGGCTCGATGGAAGGCGTTGCTTTGGCCAGCCAGCTGTAGCGCTGCGGCCAGGGCATCAGCTCTGTGGTTGCCCTCTGCGATGAAACCTGGGAGATCAGAGTGTGATCTCACATGCATGATGTAAAAGGGTTGCTCTCGGTGGGAAATCAGCTGTACTAATCTTGAGAGCAACTTATAAATCACTGGGTTTGAGACTTGTTTGAGCACCACGTGCTCAGCCCTAGACACCACCCCTGCCATGTAAGCCAAATCAGTTACAATGTTAATAGGTTTGGGGAATCTTTCAAAGACCCTGACGACAGCATCCAACTCAGCTACTTGAGGGGAGCCCACAACGATCATAACATCGGTCTCCCACCGCTGAGTCTGGGGGTCCTTCCAAGTCATTACAGACTTGTGGGAACTCCCAGATGCGTTGGTGAAAATGGTTAGGGTCTTAAGGGGCTTATGACTTTGAATTTCTTTTGGCACCAGATGGAATTTGCTGTTAAACTATTTATGAACAGGTTGGTGAATAGTCAATTTCCCAGGGTAACTGTCTAGGGCAAACTGGAGGTTCTCATTCTCTCTCAGTAGATGTTCTAAAGTCTCATTATTTAATCTCCCAGCGGACAGCCAAATCAGTACGTGAATGCATGCAAAATCACACCCTGCAAGCAACTGCACGCGTGCCCTAGCCTTACAAATCAGCTGGGCCATCAGTTCTTGCGGCCACGTGATGCTTTTGGACAGGCTGTGGCCAAGGAACACCCACTCTATAATCAAGAGGGGGTCCCTCTGACCTCTGTCCCACTGAAAAATCAACCCATGCAAGTGCAGCAGTTTCCCTAATATGATGAAATTGAAGGGGAGTTCAGGCTGGCAGTGGTGGGCCTGCCGACTTTCCAGCACTGATTGGATCTTTTCTAATGCAGCCGGTGCCTCCTGGGTTAATGTCCTCAGGGCATCCATCTCCTCCCCCCCTTTTAACAAATCAAAAAGAGGAGATAGATCACCCATGGTCAGGCCCAACCAAGGCCTCACCCAGTTCAAGGCTCCACACAGCTGTTGGAGATCCCACAGGGTCTTGGGCTCATCTTTGATCACCAGCTGCTGTGGTGTTATCGTGCGGTTGGTGATTTTGAGACCTAAATATCTCCAGGGCGGCAGCCTCTGCAATTTTCATTATTTAACTCAAATCCTGTTGCTGACAAAGCAATAATACTATCATCAAGAACCTGTGTGAGTAGTGCGTTGTTGTCAGGGGCGCATACGAGTACATCATCCATATAAATGATAGACGATGCACTCCCCTGCTCTGGCACACACTGGGGACAAGACTCTGGCGACGTACCATTGGCAGATGGTGAGTTCTTCATTTCTTTGGGGAAGAACACACCAAGAGTAATGTCACATTGGGGCTTCTCGGTTGATGGAAGGAACCGAGAAGGCAAAACGTGGCACATCGGCTGGGTGTAGGGGAATTTGGAAAAAGCAATCCTTGATGTCAACGACTGCCAATTGCCAATTTTGAGGGAGCATTGATGGGGATGGCATACCAGGCTGGAGAGACCCCATGTCCTCGATTACATCATTAATTTTCCTCAAGTCATGAAGGAGCCACCACTTGACCCTCCCCAGCTTTTTGATAACGAACACCGGGAATTTCCAGGGGCTGTTGGTCTCTATGATGTGTCCTTTGGCCAACTGCTCCTCTACAAGTTGATTGAGTGCTTTTAATTTCTGTTTGCTGAGCGGCCACTGATCTACCCAGACTGGTGTCTCAGTTAGCCAATTTAACTTCTGAGTAGGGCACTCTTTCTCAGTGGCTGCTGTTAAAAACCCTGAGGGGCCGGCTGTGGTAGATAGGGACAGGCGAACGGAAAATCTCGGGATGTGACGGAAAGCTAGACTCTTCCCCCCTTCTTCCTGCTATAAGTAATCAATCACCCCTGAAGCATGCAGCCCCTCCTAATCAGTAGTTTTCCACTCCTTACTAACCCTAGCCAGACCCACCATCCCCTTTTGACGTAGGAAAGCCCCCTTGACTATTTACCCCCGCAAGATGAGATAATAAATGCCATTTGACCATCCACCGCATTGGTGTCTGTGCATGTCAGTGGACCGAGTGACCTGGGGGAGGCCGGGTCGCCATGCTGTGTCTTGAAACCAGGTCGCCCGCCTTCTCATCAGAAGGCGACATATAGTGCCGAAACCCTAAGGTAGCGGGTATCTCCTGGACGAGAGACAGCGGCCAGAACGGCTGGACCGATTCTTGGTGGGGGAGACGTCCCCGGACCAGCGACGGAAATGGAGGCCATCGCGAAGGTCGTGAGTTCAGTTTATAAGCAGTGGGGAATTAAATGTAAGCTCAAGGATTTTTACCTCGCTATTGCGAGACTCTTAGAGCTTGGGACGAACATGGCGCTGACGACCAAAGGGATGGGCGGGGCGCGGAAACTCCCGGCGGGAAGAGTCCAAAGACCCGGATTCTTGCTAGTGCGCATCCGCGAGGAAAGGAGGAGGAGGGGGGCGGCGGAGAGCGCATGCCCAATCGGGAGCCATGCTCAGCGCTGCTACCATCTAAGGGAGAGACCTCCCTCTGCGGGCGGCAGGGCAAGCCCAGGGGGCGGGAACGGCACCACCCCCAAAGGGAGGGGGAGGGACGGGGCCGGAGCCGCACGAAAAGGCACCGGGAGCCGGAAACGCGCTGGCATTCGACTTCCGGCTCTGAGACCAGCTCCACCAGCTCCGACAGCTCGAGAGAGCTGACGGATGCCGACGGGGACTCGGAAACGGAAAAAGCGGAGCTAACGCGGTTTAAAACAAAAACGAATAAAGCCTTAAGCCACATCGAAAGGCAATCACAATGCGAACCAGCCCAGTTTACCGACTGGGCTAGGATAAAGATAGCCTGTGCAGAGTGGGCTCCTTCAGGGGCAGTCAAAGCTTTCCCGGTTAGGATCACCGGACCAGAGGGGAATCAACAGAGGATATATAATCCAGTAAACCCCAAAGACGTACAGGCAATTGTCAAAGCGATCTCAGAGAAAGGGATCAACTCGGCTATGGTCTCCACCCTCGTGGACGGCCTCTTTGGCAATGACGACTTGCTCCCCTTTGATATCAAACAAATAAGTCGCATGATACTTGGCGGTGTGGGAATGATCGTGCTTAAGCAGGAATGGGAAGATAATTGTACAAGAGCTCTAGCCCAGGCTTCTGGGGCGGGGCAGCCACTGCACGGCTCGAGCCGATCTAGGCTGCTGGGGAAACATGACGAGATGGTTACACCTCAGCAACAAGCCGCGCAGATGCGGGCTGAGGAAGTCAGGGCCACCACTCGAGCTGCTAGGGAGGCTATTCGGGCTGCCTCCCTGGTTGTGGCCAAGCCGTCACCGTGGTCCACTATAAGACAGGCAGAGAGCGAAAGCTTCACGCAGTTCGTAGACCGCCTGCAGGCAACAGTAGACTCCTCTACCCTGCCTGCAGAGGCAAAGGGTCCCGTGGTGGCAGACTGCTTGCGCCAGCAATGTAACTCCGTCACCAAAGACATCCTGCACTCCCTGCCAGCCGGGGCCAGCCTAGCCGATATGATCAGGCACGTCATAAGAGAGGAACACCTAACACCCGTCCAGGCAGCTGTTCGCACCTTAACCAGTGCCATGGCGTGCTTCAAGTGTGGTCAGACAGGCCACATTGCAGTGAGCTGTCCCCAGCCGGCACAGCAGTCCACGGCGGTGCCCCCACCTCAAGCATGCCTGAGAGGGCCCTGCTGGAGCTGTGGGAAGAAGGGGCATTTCGCTAAGGACTGCAGGTCCTGGCCTCAGGGAAACGGGAAAGGGAGGGGGCGCACTGGCCGCACTCAGCCTCCTCCCGCTGCGAATGCGAAGCGGCTCATTTATGTCAACCCCCAGTGGGGCGGGGGGGCCTCATACCCCATGCCCCCACAGGAGGCAGCCAGCTTCGCACCCCCACCGGCGGCACAATCGCAGAGCTTTGCAGCGCCGCCAGTGGCACCCTCGTACCCACCACCGCCACAAGCCGCGCCTGTGCCACAGGGCCAGCAGGGGACGCCCCAGAGCGGGACCCCTGGGTGGCCTTGGCCATGAAAATAGGGAAGGAACCCCTGAAGATGTGGGGGACATGCCGCCTCTATGGCAGTCAGGATCCCCACATCATAGGGCTTCAGTTCTGGGCGGACACGGGATCAGACTGCTCAGTTTTTCCCCAAGCGCTTTGGCCTCAGCATTGGTAATGCAAAGAGGTCCCCCCAGTGAACGGAGTGGGAGGGCCATCCCGGGCGTGGAAAAGCACCCAGCTGGTGGCCATAACACTCCACACGAAAAAGGGACCGGAACAGACGGTGGCAATCTACCCTTACATTCTACAAAGCTCTCCACCCTTGATAGGAAGGGATGTCCTCGCTATGTTAGGGGTCAGAATCACAAATTTATCCTGAGGGCCACTGCCGTACACCCACCGCTGCCAATCAGACTGACCTGGAAATCGTCAGACCCCATATGGGTCGAGCAGTGGCCCCTGTCAAAGCCTCGAATGGCAGCCTTGCTGGAACTGGTCAGCCGTGAGCTGCAGAAGGGTCACATAGAACCCTCCACGAGCCCGTGGAACACCCCCGTATTTGTAATCCCCAAAAGGTCTGGAGAGGGTCATCGCCTCATCCACGACCTGAGGGAGGTGAACAGGGCAATCCAACCCATGGGTCCAGTTCAGACACTGCTGCCCACGAACTCAGCCATCCCCAAAGGGCAGCCATGCGCAATGCTGGACATCAAGGACTGCTTCTTTTCAATACCCCTGCACGCTGAGGACAAGGAACGGTTCGCCTTTTCCATCGTGTTCCCAAACGGCGAGCGACCTAACCTCCACTTCCAATGGAAGGTGCTGCCGCAAGGTCTCGTGGACAGCCCGACCATATGCCAGATCACCGTGGACAGAGCACTGACGCCAGTCCGACAGTCCTACCCCGCTGCGACCATCATTCAATACATGGACGACATCCTCATCGCTGCACCATCGGCGAGCCAAGTGGATCACCTGGTGACCGCAATCACGGAAACTCTCCAGGCCAGTAGCTTTTGAGATCACGGACACGAAGATCAAGAGAGGACCCTGCGTGACCTTCTTGGGAGTGGGGATCACGGACTCCTACGTGACACCTCCCAAGGTGAAGGTCCGCCGAGACATCAAGACACTCCATGACATGCAGCGCCTTGTGGGTTCTCTGCAGTGGCTCCGCAACATCATCCTGATTCCTCCCGAGGTCATGGAACCCCTATATGACCTCCTGAAAGGAAAGCACCCCTGGGACCCCAAGGAGCTGACGCCGCAAGCAGCGAGCTCCCTCGACTTCATCGAGCACCAGATGTCTACTGGCACGCTTGCCAGGTGGGACCCAGATGCGCCACTCGATCTATACGTCCACTTCACACAAAAGGGAGGAGTGGGAGCACTGGCCCAAGGACCTTCCGAAAAGTCCTGGCCGATCCAATGGGTGGTCCTCGGAAGACCGACTCGAGCGTTTTCCCCGGGAGTTGAATGCGTCGCCAACCTCATCATGAAAGGCAGGAGACTCGCCCTGAGACACCTGGGAACTGAGCCGACAAGAATCCACCTCCCCTTTCGCAAATGGCCGAACCACGGAGTCGACCGCGATATCGGAGCACCTGGCCCTCGCTCTCACCGGCTTCGGAGGAGAAATCTCCTACGCCACCAGGCCACCTTGGACTCAGCTGCTGACCATTGTCGATATAGACATGCCGCCAAAGGTCACGGACCGACCGCAGTCGGGACCGACGGTCTTCACAGACGCTTCCTCCACGACTTCTACTGCAGCGGCAGTGTGGCAGGCAGGAGAGCAATGGCATTGCGTCAAAACGCGTGACCTCACACTGTCAGTGCAACAACTGGAAGCAGCAGCAGTGGTCTTGGCGTGCGGACTCTTCCAAGACAAACACCTCAACATCGTAACGGACTCTATATTCGTGGCAAGGCTTTGCCTGGCCATGTCAGGACCAGGCGTGTCAATGTCAGCAGCGGCCTCAATGCTGGAGGAGGCGCTCTCCTCGCGATGGGGCGCCGTGTCTGTCATTCACGTCAACAGCCACAACCCAGTCAAAGGCTTCTTCCAGACCGGCAATGACAAAGCGGACGCCGCAGCAAAGGGAGTGTGGACACTGCAGGAAGCTCGGCAGCTGCACGAGTCGCTCCACATCTGAGCCAAAGCTCTGGCGAAGAGATGCGGGATCTCGACCGTGGATGCAAAACATGTAGTGGCCACTTGCCCTCACTGCCAGAAGTCACCCCTGTGGACCAGTGGGGTCAACCCAAGAGGTCTCAAGGCCTCGGAAATCTGGCAGTCGGACTTCACCTTATGTCAACTGCTAAAGCCCCGAGCATGGCTTGCAGTGACGGTGGACACTTACAGCGGAGCGATCGTAGCCACACAGCACCCCAAAGCTAACTCTAAGGCC
Organism: Vidua chalybeata; assembly: GCF_026979565.1. NCBI lineage: Eukaryota > Metazoa > Chordata > Aves > Passeriformes > Viduidae > Vidua > Vidua chalybeata. The sequence continues at coordinate 3,255,813 of NC_071569.1, forward strand.
ACAATTCAGCACTGGCTGACAGCTATGGCATGGCTTGGTATCCCCAAGCAAATTAAAGCTGACAACGGTTCCAATTTCATTTCCAAACCAGTGCAAGAATTCGCCTCGAAATGGGGCATCACCTTAGTACAAGGTATCCTGTATAACAGCACCGGGCAGGCCATAGTTGAGCGAGCAAACCAGACCCTGAAAGCTAAGCTAGAAGTATTGGCGAAGGCAGAGGGCTTTGCCAATTCCGTTCCCCCAGGGGACCAAGCGCGTATACTGGCAACAGCTTTGCTGGCACTGAATCAGTTCCCTAGAGGAGATGAGGCAGACAGTCCTGTTCGAAAGCACTGGGCCACTCGAGCCCTAGAGGAGGGCCCACAGGTCGTAATCAAAAAAGAGCTGGGCGAATGGGAACGGGGCTGGAGGCTGGTGCTCACGGGACGGGGGTATGCGGCGGTTAAGAAAGAGGGCAAGATCAAGTGGTGCCCACTTAAGTCAATCAAGCCAGAGCTTCAGAATGAGACTAACAAGAATTGCAAGTTTCTGTTTACCGGACATGCTCGTGGGGCGTCCCCGTAACGCGTACATCCCGGTTCCAGAGGAAAGCGACGAGCCACCGAAACGCCGGACAGCACCCAAGAGTCCTACACCGGTGAGACCCAGACAGCAACGGTGGCTTTGTGTGATCTTGCTATTAGGGCTCAACGCCGAGGGGCGAGCCAACCCAGACTATTACCCCCATCAGCCATTCAGGTGGGTCATGCAGCATCTTTCAAGTGACAAGGTGTTCAAAGAAATCAACACAGCAGGCACCCCATCCTTCGTGTTCCATATCGCCGACCTGTTTCCAGGACGACCAAAAATACGACCCCAGCACCCACACATCATGCACATGTACCTGTCCTGCTGGTGTCCAGCCTCCAACCCTGGGAAGAAGTACTGTAACTACCCGGGGTGGGGATATTGCGGACACTGGGGCTGTGAAACCATTGTCACAGATGCCAGACCATCGGGAGAAGGGTGGGAACCGCAAGAGCCCGATAGATTATTGCAGTTCACCTGGGCACCTACCGGCTGTAAAATGCCCGCCTTCAAGGGAGGGGTCTATAGCAACCATCATACACAACCCAAATATCGGAAGTGCACAGACTATAACATGACGGTTCTGCAGCCAGAACACCCTAGTTGGGCCACAGGCAGAACATGGACGGTAGTCCTCAAGGGGCCAAAAGAGTGGGTGAATGTGCGAATTATCAGGCTCCAACCACCGGCACCCCGACCGGTAGGACCCAATAAGGTTATTAAGGACGTGCTGAAAGGGAGAAACGTTACCCATCCCAAACCACTACCCACAAAGGCCACTGATATCTCGACCAGCCATGCAGATGCCTTCCAAATAGGCCGCTTAGCCGAGTCAGACTCAGACCCAATCTTCCGCATGTTAGAGGCTACCTTTCTATCCTTGAACGAGTCCAACCCAAACCTAACCAACTCCTGCTGGCTTTGCTACGATGTTAAACCTCCTTTCTACGAAGGAGTTGCTCTAAACACCCCCTTCAGTTACTCCACAGCCGAAGCCCCTCACCAGTGCAGATGGGACACTCCCCGTAGGGGAATCACCCTGAGTCAAGTCACAGGCCAGGGCAAATGCTTTGGCAATGCAGCCTTGGCAAAGCAGAAAGGCAACTTCTGCACCGAAGTCGTCAAGCCCAACAGAAGGGTCAACAAGTGGGCGGTTCCATCCGCATCTGGGATGTGGGTTTGTCAGAGATCTGGGGTGAATCCTTGCGTGTTCCTTGCCAAGTTCAATGACGCTATCGACTTCTGTGTCCAAGTTCTGATTGTTCCTAGGGTCCTGTACCACTCAGACGAGGAGGTATACCACATCTTTGAGGAGCCCGGCCGACTCCACAAAAGAGAAATAATAACAGGAGTGACTATCGCAATGCTGCTCGGCCTGGGAGCAGCTGGCACAGCCACAGGTGTCTCGGCCCTCGCGACCCGACACCAAGGGCTTGCTCAGCTGCAAATGACCATCGATGAGGACCTGCAGAGGATCGAGAAATCCATCTCCTTTCTAGAGAAATCAGTTTCCTCGCTTTCGGAAGTGGTCTTACAGAACAGGCGAGGACTGGACCTCTTGTTCATGCAGCAAGGAGGTCTGTGTGCCGCCTTGAAGGAGGAATGCTGCTTCTACGCGGACCACACAGGAGTCCTTAAAGACTCCATGGCAGAACTCCGAGATAGACTGGCTCAAAGAAAGAAAGACAGGGAAACCCAACAGAGCTGGTTCGAGTCCTGGTTCAATCAATTGCCATGGCTCACCACTCTAATTTCCACCCTAATAGGTCCGCTAGCGATACTGCTTTTGACTTTCACATTCGGACCATGCTTGCTAAACAAGCTGGTCTCATTTGTTCAAGCTCACCTAGAACGGGCCAACATCCTGTTTATAGGCCGGCAACAAATGCTGTGAACCAAAAACCGAGGACACTGCCAGTCGCAGAGGTTCTCTAAACTTTCCTTGCGAAGATTACTCAGGTTTACCAAAAACCCTTTTTCCCTTATCATATTATAACTTTGTACCTCACCTTAGTGCCTATGTTTATAACTTCCTCATTCATTAGTAAAAAAAGGGGGGGGAGATGTGGTAGATAGGGACAGGCGAACGGAAAATCTCGGGATGTGACGGAAAGCTAGACCCTTCCCCCCTTCTTCCTGCTATAAGTAATCAATCACCCCTGAAGCATGCAGCCCCTCCTAATCAGTAGTTTTCCACTCCTTACTAACCCTAGCCAGACCCACCATCCCCTTTTGACGTAGGAAAGCCCCCTTGACTATTTAACCCCATGAGATGAGATAATAAAGGCCATTTGACCATCCACCACATTGGTGTCTGTGCATGTCAGTGGACCGAGTGACCTGGGGGAGGCCGGGTCGCCGTGCTGTGTCTTGAAACCAGGTCGCCCGCCTTCTCATCAGAAGGCGACACCGGCAGTTCTAATTTGGTCCCCCATTGGGACATGCAGTCTCTCCCCCATAGGGTAAACTTGGTGTTTAATACAAATGGGCATATATTTGCCAGTTGCCCATCGGGCCTTGTAATTTGCACGATGCTCCTGGATTGTTTTGCGAATTTGTGCCCCCTACACCTAAGACCTTGCAGTCTACGTCCTGCAGTTTCCATTGTGACAGCCATTTGTGTGGTGGAATGACCGTTACGTCTGCCCCTATGTCCATCATCCCTTGAAGTTGGATATTGTGCCCCTCACTCTTAAGGCCACACCATATAAGGTACTTCTCCTCTCCCACCACTTCAGTATAGTAAGCGGAAAGGTCCAGGTTGTCCCATAAAAGCCGTGGCAATGGAATGGCCTGGGTGACGACCTGGCCCTTTGGCAGGAAGAGAGGGGGATGGACACAGAGTGCCATGAGAACGAGATGCTCCGGAATAGGTGGTAGGACTCCTGGCGCAATCTTGATCTCACAGGGTGTATGCTTTGTGTCCCCTATGACAAGGTACTCACATCCCTGCCAGTAGAGAGATTGGACCTGTTTGCAGATCTTGGTGTCCAGCTCTGGGTCCACGTAAAGCTCTTTCCAGTCTGAGTTGGTAAATGTCACAGATTGGGTAAGGTGTAGCCTAAAAGGCTCGGTCATGTCCTGGGTAGAAAACAAACCAAAGGGGCTATTAATATGATGTTGTTTGCAACCATCCTCCCCGCACCCTGCCCCATTTATGTCTTCGTGCAGGGCAGCATCACGCTCATGCTCTAGTTTTTTTGTTGGTCATTCTCACCATGCTCCCTTCCCCCTCCCCTTCTTGGTGGAACCAGGGGGGCTTTCCCCAGATAGGGACAGTCCCTTATAAAATGTCCTTTCTGCTTGCAGTGGAAGCAGGGATATAGTCTCAACATTCACAGTGAGATGGGGGGTAGCTGAGCATCTGCCACTGCTGTCGCCCGGTCTCTGATGGTAACTTTCTTCAGCGCTTCTACTTGAGGAAGTCTCGCTTTTCTGCTGCACTCTTCCATAATTAAGTCCAGAAATGGTGGTGGCAATGAAGGAAGGCTGAGGATGACTCTCTTGCAGTCTTCATTCGCACCTTCAGCTACGATGTCTATGATGATGTCACCTTCAGCTTCTGATCTAGGAATCCTCCCTCCCACACCTTCTCTGACCCTGTCTACAAAATCTAAGAATGCTTCATCGGGTCTCTGCTTTAAAGAGACAAGACTGGGCAAAGGATCTTTAGTGGCTAGGAGGTTAAAGGCCTTTTCTGCTTCCACTTTAATTATCTCTAAGTCTGTTTTAGGAATTTTCTCAACCTGGGTTGTGGATTGGTTCCACTCACCCTCCCCTGTGAGATGTCCTATACTGAGGGGCTTGCCATCTTTGTCGTTTGCCGTTTCTTCATTTCCCCATAAAGTTGGAAGGAGGTTGACAAGTCGTTCCCACCAGGCTTTCATCCACAGCCTATATTCTGATGGACCACATAGGCTGGAAAATATTTCTTTCAGTTCCCCAGGAACTAGGACATTCTCTGAAAGGGTGGTCCTTAGAAAGCCTTTAAAATATTCACTTGACCGTCCAACCTCCTTCTGGGTTTTGATCTGTCAGATCCCCTTGAAGGTACCTCTACCATGTATGCCCAGGAAAGAAATAATAGCCAGGGTTAGAGAGGCCCTGCCTCTAGCCAGGAAGAGGCATGGGAAAACCGGATCTTCTGGATGGTGTGGATCCGATGGCCGGGTGTGGTAATCACATATCCTCTGAACAGAGAGAGAAAGAAAATCCTCTCACAGGATTTTCCTGGCAAGCTGTGAGAAGCTGTGAGAAAGCTCAGAGAAAAGAATGAGAAACAATTCTTATCTTCACTTGTTGCACCTGTTTTTGTGCACATGTGGAATGTGTTATGGAGATTTGTTTACCAAAGGGTGATTTCTTAATTGGCTAAGGGTGATGGTGTTTGGATTTCAATTAACCAATCTGGTCTGTCTGTTCAGACTGTCTGTAAGGGTGGTGTGCTTCTTAGTAGTATAGTAGAATATAGTATAGTATAGTATAGTATAGTATAGTATAGTATAGTATAGTACAATAAAGTGATTGATCAGCCTTCTGCAGTCATGGAGTCAATGCTAATTATTACCCAACGGGGACCCCTGCTGCGATAGCTGAGCAAATCAGAACCACAAAAATATGATGCCTTAGTTAATACTGGTGCACAGTGTACCTTAATACCATCGGGACATGTGGGGGCAGAACCTGTTTCCATTGCTGGGTTGACGGGGGGGGTCGCAGCAATTGATGCTGTTGGAGGCCGAGCTGAGCCTGACTGGGAAGGAGTGGAAGAAACATCCTATTGTGACCAGCCCAGAGGCCCCGTGTCTTCTAGGCATATACTTCCTGCGGAATAGGTATTACAAAGACCCAAAGGGACTCAGATGGGCTTTTGGCATAGCTGCTGTAGAGGCAGAGAACATGAAGCAGCTGAACACCTTGCCTGGACTATCAGAAAAACCATCTGCAGTAGGACTCCTGAAGGTAGAAGAGCAACCAGTGCCAATTGCCACCTCGAAGGTGCACTGCTGGAAGCATCAAACAAATCGGGATGCCATGATCCCCATCCACAAAATGATCTGTAAACTGGAGAGCCAAGAGCTGGTCAGCAAAACCCACTCAACCTTCAACAGTCCCATTTGGCCTGTGCACAAGTCTGACAGAGAATGGAGATTGACTGCGGTGTTCTGGTGTTTCTCCCGGCTCTGGAGCAGCCGCTGTGCCCAGCGGGGCAGCGCGGCCCCTCCAGTCCCGGTCCTGCCGCTGCTCCCGGGCACCACGCGCTCCAGGGAGGTGGGTCAGCCGTCTCTACCGCCACGCGCAAGGGACCTCGATAAAGGGGGTGAAGGAAGGACCAAATTCCCCGCGGCAGGAGCTGAGAGCATTTTATTGATGTGCTCCCAATCCCTGTGTTGAGAAATATGGCCACCCGGCCCCGGCATCATGGGAGTTTTATGGAGGGTGGAGCGGGGGGTGTCACGTGGTCTGGGGAAGCCAATAGGGACACAGTAGGGGACGGCACCGGGACCCGGGGCAGTACCAGGGCGGTCCCGGGGCGTGGCATGGCCTGAGGGAGCCAATAGGGGCACGGCAAGGGTGGCGCCAGGGCCCGGGGCAGTCCCAGGGCTGCGGGGGTGTGGTGTGGAAGGCAGGAGCCAATAGGGAGGCGGCAGGGGCAGCGCCGGGGGTCCGGGGCGGCCCCGGCCACAGGGGAGGGGTAACAGCAGGGAAGAACCCACAGGAAGAGACAGGGGGGATGGGAGCCGGGCCGCATGGTAAGGCAACCCGGGAACCGGGTACTGCGGGGGGGGGGGAACCCAGGGGATACATGGGGGTAAACAGAATTTGCTAAGATACATCAAAACCCCGACCTAAACCCAAAGTCCGGGATGCAACATCTCGCTGCTTTAAAATATATAAAGAAGACAGCTGTTTTGACTTCTTCGCTGCTTGTCTTCACTCAGCTTCTGCTCCTGGTGTTTTCCTCTGCTGCTGCGACGGCTGCCCTTTGCAGATGGAGAGGGCCTGCTGCGATCGTGCTGGGGGTGGTTCCTCCCGGGGTGTTTGGGGATAGGGGAACTGGGACAACTTTATTACAGACACGGGAACAGGGGACACAAACAGACTGGGGTAACTGGAAGGGATTTTCTGTGTTTCAGCATTCATAGATGTCGCTTCTAGGACAAGCTTGTCCTGGACCTCTGATCCCTTTACATGTCTCTCAACTGCCACCTTGACCCGATCCACGGAATCTGGAAAATGCTCAGAAACCAATTCCTCCTCCCCCCTCTCCTTGCTTCCCTCCCTCCTGGGTCTCCAGGAACCATGGGAATGCAGAGTCAGGGGCTCTTGCTCCCCCCTCCCTCCTCTTCCCTCCCTCCCAGACGTCTGGGGCTCATGGGAACTTGGAGGTAGGGGTTCCCGTCCCCCACCCCCTCCTCTTCCCTCCCGCCCAGATCTCCGGGACCCATGGGAAGATGGGGACAGGGTGTGGGGAACAGGATGGGCGCTGCCTCCCTCAGGCAGCGGGGTGGGGATGGCAGAGCTCTCCCCGGTGGGGGAGGGCGGGGTCAATGACTCAGCAGGGAGGACATGCAAAGGACTGGAGGGAACGCCCACTCGAGGGGGAACAATGGGTGAGGGAGTAACCTGACCTCCCGAGGGGGTGGCACCCACGCCCACAGGGAGGCAGGTGGGGGTTGGGTCAAAGGCAGGGATACAGGGAACAAAGGACAGAAAGGGATTATGGGAAGGAGAAGCCCTTCCACGTGGCCATCCTCCATCTTGTGGAGACAAAGGCACCCACCACGTGGCCTGTAGCCTCCCCAGGAGAACAAAGAAAGGGATTAAATGGAAGAGAGCAGCGCAGGGCAGCTCTAGAACCAGGATTTTCAGCAGGGCAAAAGGGATTGGAAAGAGGGTTTAGGGTCGTTTCCTCAGCGAATCGGCCGATTTCACTAAGGCAGGGGTGCCAGGGGAGCCTGGGGAAGCCAGGAGCACGGCCCACGCTTGTGGAGCTGCCCTGCGCCTTAAAACAGGGGAGTACCCCCCCCCCCCGCCGCCCGGGTTAGGGGAAGAAGGGATAGGAAAGGAAGATAGGGAAACACGCTCAGGGGAAACAACATTTTTGTACGATGGCTCTTTCCCCTCCCTGCTCGCTTCTCGTGTGGATTCAGCTTTCACCACTTCTGAAATCCGCAAATGGAGGGTGGCAAAGGAATCTTTCATGGAGGGATCCCTGCGTTCGATCCCCTCCGCCAATTTCGCTCCCACCCGCTCCCAGAACTCTTTTTTGCGAGCGTCCCCCACGGTTACGCGTGGGAAGAAAAAGTATAACCACCTTAGAAACTGTTTAACCGAACTTTTGGAGTAAGGGCCCTTCACCAATAGAGTTCCCTTAACTAGGGTATAAAATTCCTTCTGGTTGGCAGATAGCACGGTCCCCATGCTACTTCTACCCACACAACCTCACCCCTGGTGCAGAAAAAGAGGGAAAAAAACCAAAAAAACCGCGAAAGACCCTGGTGGCCACCGCTCACGCTGCACGCTGTGTGTTCTGTACCCTCGGAAGCGCGGTAAAGCCCACCCAAGTGAAGGAGAGTATAGCCCGGGTACCCTTCCATCGCTAGTACTCACCAAACCGGGATCTCTGCAAACAAAAAAGCTGCCACCAGGGTCCTCGTCCCGGGAAGTTTCTTCTTCTTTGGCTCTTCGTGGCCATGAAGAGTTTCACTTCCCCTCCCACGTGGGGAAAAGCATCCGCATGCTCCCTCATGGGTGGCGGGGAGTTCACTGACCTACTTTGGGGAGTCTTCTCTCCCGTTTTCAGTCAAACACAAAGCACAGTTCCGTCGCAGCTCTACACCTGCGCGGCGGTGCTCCGTGTGGACTGCGCACGCTCGGCTCGGCGGCGGCGGCCGTTGATCGGTGGCATGGCTGCGCGCCAGCGGCGACGGCTCTCCGCGCAGCTCCCAGTGCTTTGCGGTGAGTCTCCATCTGCACAGGGCGACTCCGCTGGCTCAGGCCCCACTGTTGAGCACCATTTTCGGTGTTCTCTCTTTCTCCCCGGTCCGGAGCAGCTCTGGCGCCGCCTCCCCCCAGACTTCCGGGTTCACCACTTCTCTCCCGTGTGCCGGTGGCACCGGCACGTGGGTAGGGGTCTGCCGGGTTCTGTCGCCCGTGCTACAGGTCCGAGGTAAAGACTGAAGGAATGTCCAGATCACTCACGAGGAAGGCAGGAAGGCTTTATTGTCACTGAGAGCTGAAGTGGAGGGGTAGCGACCCGCGCTTCCCACTCCACGTGGGGGAAATGGCGCCGGAACCCGGGAGGGAGCGGGGTGGTCCCGGGGCATGGTGTGGCCCGAGGGAGCCAATAGGGGCACAGCAGGGGCGGTGCCAGAGCCCGGGGCAGTCCCAGGGCTGCGGGGGTGTGGTGTGGAAGGCAGGAGCCAATGGGGAGGCGGCAGGGGCGATGCCGGGGATCCGGGGCGGCCCCGGCCACGGGGGAGGGGTAACAGCAGGGAAGAACCCACAGGAAGAGACAGGGGGGATAGGAGCCGGGCTGCATGGTAAGGCAACCCGGGAACCGGGTACTGTGGGGGGGGGAAACCCAGGGGATACATGGGGGTACACAGAATTTGCTAAGATACATCAGAACCCCAACCTAAACCCAAAGTCCGGGATGCAACAATTGACTGTGGACTATCGTGGCTTGAATGAAGTGACTTCACCTCTGAGCGTTGCTGTGCCAGACATGCTGGAACTCCAGTACAAGCTGGAGTCCAAGTCAGCAAAGTGGTACACCACTGTTGACATTGCTAACGTGTTTTTCTCCATTCCTCTGGCAACAGAATGCAGGCCTCAGTTTGCTTTCACCTGGAGGGGCATGCAGTACACCTGGAATTGACTGCCCCAGGGGTGGAAGCACAGCTCCACCATCTGTCATAGACTGATCCAGGCTGCACTGGAAAAAGATGAAGTTCCAGAACACCTGCAGTACATCAATGACATCATTGTGTGGGGGAACACAGCAATGGAAGTATTTGAGAAAGGAGAGAAAATAATCCGAATCCTCCTGCAACCCGGCTTCGCCATCAAGAAGAGCAAAGTCAAGGGACCTGCCCGAGAGATCCAGTTCCTGGGAGTAAAGTGGCAAGATGGACGGTGTCAGATTCCCACTGAGGTCATCAACAAGATCACAGTAATGTCTCCACCAACCAGCAAGAAGGAAACACAAACTTTCCTAGGTGCCATAGGTTTTTAGAGAATGCACATTCCCGAGTACAGCCAGATTGTGAGCCCTCTCTACCTGGTCACCCTCAAAAAGAACAATTTCACTGGGGCCCTGAACAGCAACAAACTTTTGCCAAGATCAAGCAGGAGATCACTCATGTGGTAGCCCTTATCCCAGTCAGGACGGGACCAGAGGTGAAGAATGTGCTGTACTCTACAGCCAGGAACAACAGCTTGTCCTGGAGCCTTTGGGAGAAGGTGCCTGGGGAGACTCGAGGCCAACCACTGGGATTCTGGAGCCGAAGTTACAGAGGGTCCGAAGCCAACTACACTCCCACAGAAAAGGAAATCTTAGCTACCTATCAAGGAGTTCAAGCTGACTCAGAAGTGATTGGCACAGAAGCACAACTCCTGGCCTCCCAACTACCAGTGCTGTGATGGATGTTTAAAGGAAAGGTTCCCACTACCCACCATGCCACTTACGCTACACAGAGCAAATAGATTGCTCTGAGCATGCAGCGCGCCTGTATTAGAAACCTGAACCACCCTGGGATGTTAAAGATAATTACTTACTGGCTGGAAAGTGAAAACTTTAATCTCATCAATGAAAAAGAACAAGAGCAAGTGACACATGCTGAAGAAGCTCCACCATATAACCAACTACCAGCAGAGGAAACACACTTCGCTCTTTTCACTAACGGTTCCTGTCACATTGTAAGAATAAACTGGAAGTAGAAAGCAGCCATATGGAGCCCCACACAACAAGTTACACAAGCTACCAAAGGAGAAGGTGAATCAAGTCAACTTGCTGAATTCAAGGCTGTTCAGCTGGCCCTGAACATTGCTGAAAGAGAGAAGTGGCCAAAGCTCTATCTTTATAATGATTTGTAGATGGTAACCAATGCTCTGTGGGGCTAGCTGGAAAGGTAGAAAAAGGCCAACTAGCAGCATAGAAGAAAGCCAATCTGGGCTACTGATGAATGGAAAGACATTGCCATTCAGGTAGAGAAGCTACCTGTGAAAGTCTGTCATTCAGATGCCCATGTCCCTAAGAATCAGGCTAATGAGAAACACTGAAACAACCAGCAGGTAGATCAGGCAGCAAAGACAAAGGTGTCTAAAATAGACTTAGATTAGCAACATAAGGGAGAGTTGTTCCTAGCTCGATAGGTCCATGATGCCTCAGGTCATCAGGGCAGAGATGCCACCTCTAAGTGGGCATGAGACCAAGGGGTAGATTTAACCATGGACAGTATTTTGCAGGTTATCCATGACTGTGAGACGTGTGCTACGATCAAGCAGGCCAAGCGAGTGAAGCCCCTATGGTATGGTGGGTGGTGGTCCAAGTACAAGTATGGAGAGGCCTTGCAGATTGACTACATCACACTGCCCCAGACACGCCAAGGCAAGCGCTATGTTCTGACCATGGTGGAAGCCACCACTGGATGGTTGGAGACCTACCCTGTGCCTCACGCTACTGCCTGGAACACCATCTTGGGCCTGGAAAAGCAAGTCCTGTGGAGACATGGCAGCCCTGAGAAAATTGAGTCGGAAAATGGGACCCATTTCAAGAACAGCCTTATCAACACCTGGGCCAGGGAACATGGTATTGAATAGATATATCCCCTATCATGCACCAGCTGCTGGGAAAGTTGAACAGTACAATGGACTACTTAAGACTACCCTGAAGGCACTTGGGAGGGGAACTTTCAGAAATTGGGAAATGAACTTAGCAAAAGCCACCTGGATGGTCAAAACCCGAGGGTCCATCAATCGAACTGGTCCTACCCAGTCTGAACCCTTGCACACAGTGGATGGAGATAAAGTCCCTGTGGTACATATGAAAGGTATTTTAAGAAAAACTGTTGGGATTAATCCCACCTCAAGCAAAGACAAACCCATCCATGGGATTGTTTTTGCTCAAGGACCTAGTTACACTTGGTGGGTAAAGCAGAAAGATGGAGAAAGCCGTTGTGTACCACAGGGAAACCTAGTCTTAAGTGAAAACAGTGTGTAAGGTTTCATTGTGATGCAGATGGAAATAGAATATGGGGTGGATGATGTCCCCAGCTGCAAGGCAAGATGTATTCCATTTGCCATCTGTATGGCAGTTGTCTTCTGTTAAGTGGGCAATTTTCCTTATCTCTTCCACAACTAATCCTCCCTCCGGGGAGACATCTGCTGATAGTGGTCTACTGAATGACTAATAAGAACTATAGCATCCCATTGTGAGATGCTCTGCCCAGAGGGAGGAGCCAAGCATTCCTACCTGGATATAATCTTGAGTGTCTGGAACACCAGCACAGCTTTTCCTGCACTGAATTTCCCAGAGGAACAAAGCCTCTTCCACTGGATCTTCAAAGGAAGACTACACACTTTTACAAGATCACTGCTCCAACAGAACTACACCTGACACTCCAGGAGGACTGCAGCTACAATCCCAATTGGACTGCTACCAACACCCTGGCCAACAGGGTGTCAGGTTGTATTCTGACTCTGTCAGTGTTGTTTTGGTTTACTGCATTGTTTATTTTACCTTTTTATTTTCTTCCCTAATAAAGAACTGTTATTACTGCTGCCATATTTTTGCCTGAGAGCCCCCTTAATTTCAAATTTATAACAATTTGGAGGGAGAGGGTTTACATATTTCCATTTCAGGGGAGGCTCCTGCCTTCCTTAGCAGGCACCTTTCTTTCCAAACCAAGACAATCCCGAAGGGGAAATGACAACAAATGAGTGACAGAAACAGGAATAACACAGGTCTGGTATGGCTTATACCCCCATCTTCTCTGCCTATGGGGTTGCTGCCCATAGCAGGTGTATACGATCTTCTCAGTGGCGAGTACAGTGGTCAACCCAGGCTTGTCCTCTTTTTCTATTGTCACTACTTTTTTACTAATTTTGAAGCAAATAGGTTTTGACACTCCTTAACTGTGGTTTCCCACCATTCCTCGGGTACCTCTCATTAAACAGGCACTAATAATTCCCACCCACAAAAGAAAGTTATTTTACTTCAGTTGTTTTGAGTTCTATCTGGATATGGGATAGATTTAGTACTTGACACTTCCTGCAATAAGAGCATAGATTTTGTGAACTACAATACCAATTATTCCCACAATCTAAACATTTACCTATAACCCAGCTAGCGTGTCCAGTATTGGGATCAATCAAACAGAATATACAGTATGGTACTGATGGAAATTGTAATTGCCCCTCTTCCCTGTACAAGTTACAGACTAAGGCCAGAATATGAGAACTCTTTGACCAAAACAGTCCTGATCCTCCTGTTTGAAGTGGCAGTATTCCTCCCCAAGGAGGGTATTGGAGGCATCTCAGAACTTGTCCAGGCAGTATTTGAAAGCACTGATATAAACTCAGTACATTTCCTAGATAATTTGAGTCTTCCCAGTTCATTATCACTCATTCCCTGTTTAAGAGTTAATTTGGTATCACCCGGTTTAGATGTGACAATCCATTTCTCAGGTTTCTTCACTAGTTCTTTGATTTTGCTGGCATGAATTCACCCCTGGTTCGGATTGTTGTTTCAGTAGTACCTGAAAAGCACTTCTTACTAGAACAGGGACAGTGACAAGAGGAATACAATACTACATTAGCATTTGCCATCAGCATTCCCCAAAACTTTCTGGGTTTAGCAAAAAGCTTTTTCCCACAGTTGCTTCTTCTTCTTGTATACAGCTGTGAGTCTGGCTCACAGCGGCCACGGGATGGAGGTTCGCCGACTAGCTGTCCCGCTTGTGGCCAGAGGGCAAACATGTGAGTGGCCGCCCCCGAGTCTCTGCTGAGACTGGTACGGATGGTGGTGATTGATGCGGTGTGGGTAGTGCAGCAAAGGCACAGATCACGAGGAAACCGAGGCAGAGGAATAAGGGAAGGACACTTGTCTGAATCTCCAAGGATTTAATTCCCAAAGGAGGGCAGAGCAAGTGACAAATCTGAACATGAAAGCACTACTTTTAAAGGGTAGAGGGAACATGGGGAGGACACAACCTTTGACCAATAGGAAGGCATTAGGGGAGGGGTGCAGGGTAAGGGCTCCCCAGTAGAAGCCAACACGGGGAGAGAACAAACCTTACAATCCAATTCTGCTTTGAGGAAGGGATGAAAGACAGGGAACACTCCAGAACCAAAGGAGTGTGCTATCTTTGACAGACAAGGGTAAGACAAGGGAACAAGGGAGGTATACAGGGACACTGACAAGTGGATTGACATACATTTTGGTGGGGAAAACTGTGGTAAACAACTCAGGACTGAACCATTAGGGAAGCCAAATGGGGTACAGAGAATGAACCATTACAAACTTATAACAAGGAATATTAAAACGTACTACAGAAGAACAAACTGTAAAATAACAAACTACCACACCGCTGTGCTAACAGCTGCAGAGGCAAATTCTTCTTTTCGTGAGCCACAATTAGTTAAACAAGAAAGGCCAGGCCGATTTTAACACAAGATGAATCACATCTATTGCTTTTTATCTTTTGGGCAACATTTAATGATTTTAGCATTACAGACTCATTCCTCACAACAAAAGTCTCCTCTTCTTAACAGCAAGAAAACAGAAAGAAAAAAGAAATCTTGTTAAAAAAAAAAAAAAAACTAACTTTGTGAGGTTTGGAGAGTCAGTGAGAGATCAAGGCTATCTCTGCCTTGATCTAGTGCTGGCCCCTCTCTCCCTCTTTTCACAGCAGTGCTTTTAACTCTGTCCCTCGCCCTTCCCCTGCTGCCACTACTTTACTGCCACTGCCCAGGCCAGGGCAGACCCTGCCCTAGCAGGGGTGACTCAAAGACAGCTACCAGCGCGGGGGCCCTTTCTCCCTCTTGTGATAAGTTAGAAAAGACTCTTTGTCCATCCAGAAAGAAAGGAGAAGCCTTGTGTAGATAACAGAAAACCGCCAGACAGAAACTAGCTAGTATGTTGATTACTTAAGCTGGTTGTGTAATTAGAACTTAGGTGCATATAACATATAACCTTATATGGAAAAGACCATTACAGGGCCGTGGACTTTCACCGAGGAAGAAGAGAGGAGCCTTCCTCAAACGACCACCAGAGAGTGGAAGAAGAGCCCCTAGCAACAGAGGCCGCAAGCGCAGAGTACACCCAGAGATACCACGGACACGGAAGAAAGAGAGTATAAAAAGAATGTGGGAAGGGGGAAACAGTGTGAGCCGTTTGCGGAGCGGGGACTCCCTGGCTGCACCCAGCGCTGTTTGCTTGCCATCGCTTGCTGTAATCAATAAATTTCTGATTGACTCTCGAAAGGCTGAACAAATTACTCGCCTCAATTTATAACAATCTGGTGCCGTGACTCGGATAAGGGCTATCCGTTGGAAGCTCCTCACGGGGAGGCGCCCTCGCTGCCTTAGCAGCGGGCCCCGCTCAGGAGTCTCCCCTCTGGGACCCTTACCGACGAACCCAAATTCGGTGGCAAGCAAAGAATAGCCGACAACCCCTTAATCTTTGTGCACGAAGTCCCGGGCGAAGACACAGGACTGTGTAAGTACCTTTCAGTGGTCCTTCGGGGCTACTGAGGTTGCTCTGTTCAGAGGGAGCGGGGCCCGCTCGGTCGGGGTTGGGATCCCGGAGTGTAATGAGTGAGACGTCTCTGTGAGACGATGTGAGTTTGGACCTCATAGTAGTGCATTTCCCACACCCGGCGACGGGCTGGGCCACGAATTGAGGGAAGCATAGAGGTGTGTGTAAGAAGGCACTCCGGAAGATGGGACCGAGGAAAAGCAAGCCCTCTGGTCCCATGGGTAGGGGAAACCCTGTAAAGCTTCCCCAAATTCCTCCAGATAGTCCATAAGGACTAATGATTAAAAATTGGGATGCCTTCCCCTCCAGGAAAGGACAAGGTGAAAATGGTGCACTACTGCATAGAGGTTTGGGGAGGGAAACCAATAAGAGTAGACCATTAGTACTGGCCAGTGTTTGGCTCATTTGAGGATTAGATATGTCAGGCTCTAAGTATTGATGTGAGTTCTAAAGAGCCCTTGAACTTAGAGGAAAGCGAGTACGCCTCCCTCTAGATAGTGGGGGAAACTCGCACTAAGTTGTTTGCTCTTAGTACTAGGGAGAAGAAGAAAAGATTGAAAGAGGATATAGACCTACCCAATTCCACCCCTCCACCCTACATACCTCCTCCCCCTCCACCCCTACCTCCACATTCACCACAACATCCCTCTGCCCCGGTTCGGAGGGGGATGAGGTGAGAATGAGGTAAATGTTGAGCTCCAGGGGAATAACCAGCGGGTAACTAGAAGTCAGACTAGGAAAAGGCGGGAGGACCTCCCCAGCTGATAGCGCGGCTCGGTGAGGGAGAAATCGCGATTTCAGTGTGTTGTGTGTTGTGTCCCGGTTGCATTGTGGTGTGCCCCAGTTTCAGTGTGGTGTGTCTGTTACATCCAGACGTGCGTGCTTGTGTGTGTGTGTGTGTGAGTGAAGCGCGGTGCGGCGTTACTAAGATACAGAGACGCGGCGCGGCGGTGCCGGAGAGCACATGCGCGGGGCAGTCAGCCACACTACCTGATGGAGTGGATAGTGCGCATGTGCGGCACGGGCTGTCCCTGGCGAGTGGAGGGAGCGCGGCGCGGGGCTTAAGTCGGGGCTTGCAAAGGTGCTTTAGGCGCAGCCTAGCTGATAGCGCAGCGGGCGCGCAAGCACAAGCCACGGTTTGAGGAGCTGCTTTGAACGCCGCTAGCTGATAGCGCAGCTAGTGGGAGCGTGGTACAAGTTGGGAGTTACAAGCACCACTTAAAAGCATCGCTGGTTAGTAAAGGGCTTGCAAAAGTAGCCAGCGAACCCGGCTGGGCTAAGAGTGAAGTGTTTGTTGTGCGATAGCACTGCCCTTTAGTGTTAAAAGCTGTCACTGGGAGATCCTTTGCATTACGGGGTTTGCTGTTCAGTCCTTGTTACAAGCGAGAGGCGATCTGCCCACAGTGGCTGCAGAACTCCAAGCCCGGCCCGAGAGAGCCCGGCCTCCCAGACAGGCTCTCCACAGGTGGTTTCAGCTTAAACCAAGTCGGTCTCTTCATCCATCAGGGGACTGGGTAGTCATAGAGCGGGAGGACGGAGGGAGAGACAGAATATTCTTAACTAAGATATACCAAAGTTCAACAAGTTGCTATCTAGCCTTTGACTGGGAACAACCGCCAGTTGAACGGGCGCTTAAGAACCCCTTGAAGTGGGGTATGGAAGGGGTAATCCCCTGCTTCGTGTATGGATTGACAACCTTTTGCTAGAAGCCAGACTGGCACACAGCTTGGGTTCTCCTCCGATGCTTGAAGTGTCAGAGGAGGTAGTATTGTATTTCATATAGACGGAGATCCACGTGTCGTGCATGTACCCCTGAATTGCCGAGATACTATAACCCAGGGGTTGAACAAGCAAGGTGTGAAATAGTCAATTTAAAAGCCACCTAGTCCCTGAAACCTGAGTCGTGTTTGAAGAAGATTGAGAAATGATAAAGGAGTGGCACAGCCTTAGCATTAAAAAGAAGAACTAAGGCAATTTTTTTCTCCTTTTCTTTCCTCCCCAGTAGTTTAGATTGAACCCTTAGGAGTTTATAAATTTATGTGAGATGGGGCGAATAAAGAGAGAATGAATGTGTGTGAATGAGAGGCGGGCTGGTTACCCCAGACCTGCTAAGCGAGACCAGTAGTCTCCCATGCTGCGTTTCCGTCTTTTTCGCGAGAAAAGCGGCCAGTAAAGAGACGAAGCGAGTGATAAAAAGAGTGAGAGAACCCCCCCCGGGTCTGGGTCTCAGAGAAAGAGTGGGACCCCTTGGTGGGGGGGGGAATAAAAGGTAATTAATTAGAAAAAAAAATTGATTAAAAGGTAAAAAAAGAGGGTTTTCTTGGCACAATCTATTGGGGAAAAATAAAAGGTAAAATGTGTAGGAGGGGCCCCTAAAAATTCTGCTAGATTGAGGGATAAGAATGCCCAAGAACATCCAAGTTTAAACCTGCTGGATTGAGGGATTAATATTCCTTGAAGAAAAACTGATGGACTCAGTGTGGGTAATCCAGATAGACCAAGAAGGGGAACAGAAAAGATACACTTACCCCTTGGCTGATGATTATGGAGTAGTGTGTAAAGAAATACGTTGTGATTGTTATCCTTTTGTGTGCTTTGTTTGTAAAACTTGCCAAGAACAGTGGTAGGTCCATTGCTACCAAGGAAAGCCACCTACTGGGATTTGCTCCAGCTGCTACAAGCTAGAGCGAGGATTAACAAGAATCATATTAGAGTTAAGGGAATTGGAGAATAAGTGGGTAAGGTTCAAATCAGAAGAGTGGTGGGAGGTTTACAGAAAAGGGATTAACCCTGAGAATTTTTGTTTCCACCTGAATGAACCTGCCCCCTTTGTTGCCCATATTGTAAACCGGTGTTGTCGGAAAGAGCTGAAAGAAATCCCGTGTGACTCATCCCTGATCAAGGATAAGAACTGGGAGCAGTATAAGGCTAGAAGTGGAAAAGGGAATGGATGCGCTGGAGAGTACCGCTGCTGCCGAGAAGATGGTAATCCCCGCGGCTCGAAGCACCCGAGTCGGCGGGCGAGGCAGAGGGGAAAGAACCAGGCTCTTCCCAATCCCAAGTGGAATAATGCAGAGATACTCCAAATATTACCGACTGGGTATTGATAATCTCCCCAAAGGTACTGACGCAACCACCCCAGGTAAACAAAAAGGGCAACAAGCTAAAAGGGAAATGGTAGGAAATTATAAGTTAAGTGCAAAACCAAGACTCCATCCTCCTTGGCAAGTTATCGTTATTGTAATTCTGATTATGTTATTACCAGGAAGATATTCTCAATTTTCACATCAACCCATTAAGTAGATATTAACCCGAGTAGATAGGAAGGAAATTCAAACTCAGATATTGTCCAGATCTCCTAGTTTTACATTGTCATTATGCACATTGGCCCCCATCGATGTGTCCAGCATCAAATCCAGGAAAGGGATATTGCAATTACCCCGGGGAATACTTCTGTGAGTATTGGGGCTGTGAAACAATAGCATCGGATTGGTCAGTAGAAGGAGATCAATGGCTTACTGTTTCTTAAGGACCCCACGGCTGTAAAGCTCCACAGAAGGACTGGTCGGGCGGCATAGTCAATCAGGGGAATTGTCAATTTGTGTATCTGAATGTAACTAAACCATCAGATCCAAGATGGACAGTAGGACGAACATGGGGTTTTCAGTACATAGAACCCAGTAAGAAGGAGCCTATCCCACCAGATACCCGGCCAGTAGGCCCTAACCCGGTAATAGCCAAAGATAGAGCCAGGTTATGTTGAAATAACCAGTAATCAAAGTAACTCAAGAATGGAAAATTCAACTATTAATAACCAGACAATAATACCCACTAGCGAGGATTCTCGATTTAACACCCTTTAAAACCCACACCAGAGGATCCTGAGACTAATGAAACCTTAACCCTTAGCTTACAAGAACTAAAAAGGTTTGATGAACAAAATAAAGAAAAAGAAAAGGGGGGATTGTGATAAGTTAGAAAAGACTCTTTGTTCATCAAGACAGAAAGGAGAAGCCTTGTGTAAGATAACAGAAAACCAAAGGAGAAGCCTTGTGTAGATAACAGAAAACCGCCAGACAGAAACTAGCTAGTATGTTGATTTCTTAAGCTGGTTGTGTAATTAGAACTTAGGTGCATATAACATATAACCTTATATGGAAAAGACCATTACAGGGCCGTGGACTTTCACCGAGGAAGAAGAGAGGAGCCTTCCTCAAACGACCACCAGAGAGTGGAAGAAGACCCCCTAGCAACAGAGGCCGCAAGCGCAGAGTACACCCAGAGATACCGCGGACACGGAAGAAAGAGAGTATAAAAAGACTGCGGGAAGGGGGAAACAGTGTGAGCCGTTTGCGGAGCAGGGACTCCCCGGCTGCACCCAGCGCTGTTTGCTTGCCATCGCTTGCTGTAATCAATAAATTTCTGATTGACTCTTGAAAGGCTGAACAAATTATTCGCCTCAATTTATAACACGCTCTCTCTCTCTTTCTCTCTCTCTCTTTCTTTCGTTCTCCTGCTCTCGCTCACTCTCTCTCTCTCGACCTGCTTGCCGGGTCCGAGGATACCATCCCGGACTCGAGACTTTATCAGGCTGGGACCCACCCCCAGCAGCTCCGCCACTGAGCCAGCCCGCTCCTCAGCAGCAAACCCGCGTGATACACGCCCAGCACCGCCGCCAGGCCAGCGAGTGCATCTGGCAACCCCGCACCTTCCGGGACCCTGGCACAACCAAGCCAGTTCCCAACCTCCAGCGGCGCCCCATGCGAACCGCGCCCTGCGCCGCTTCCACCGGGTGGGAGAACACTGGCAGGGGCTGCTCTGGGTCGCCCCCATGAATTAGCCCCTGCCGCAGCCCCTGAGACCTTGCTGCTCGCATGAGAGTGGCCAAACACCTCTTAACCTTGACAATCTTTAACCTGGCGTCCCCAGGTGCTCCTGACATTCTTTTTCCTTAGTTTACATATCCTCTTTTCCCTTTAAGGAGGGCTTGTTCTGGTAAACCTTCCCGAACCCCAATTCGGCATTGAACAACCTCCAAACAACCATGTGTTAAGACACTCCCCTGCCCTTCATACAGAAACTGCATTTTAACTCCTGTCCTCCTCCAGCACCAAGGCTTCATCATCCCACATTCCAACATCCCAGAGTCTGCCTACCATCTGTCCCCCTTCTTCAACTTCTCTCTTCCTTCCCTATCTTTTCCTCTTTTCTCTAATTCAATACACCTCAGACCACACAAGATGTATACACAACTAGTTTACTTCCAAAAGTAATCTTACAACTTTCTTCTACCAGGATTGCAGTAGCTGCTATAGCTTGAATACATACTGGCCAGCCATGGCTCACTGGGTCCAACATCTTTGATAAATAAGCTACTGGTCTCTGTACTTCTCCCTACTCCTGAACCAGAACTCCATGAGCTACCCCATTTTCTACATTTACATACAGATGAAGGCTTAAAGCTGGTACTGAGGCCAGTTTTAACTTCAGTTCTTCTAATTTAACATCATCTTCCTTGGTCTACTTTATATCATCTGTAAGTCTCTTCCTAATAAGTTGCTACCTGCTCCAGGGACCAGTAAGACATCCCCCATCCAAATTCTAGTTTTTCTTTTCATTACCACTTCTTTAATAACAGAAAGTGTAAAACTCTCTCTCCTTGCCCCTGTTACCTTTACAGTGTCTTTGCTTATACTATAACTTTTTGGAATATTTCTCAGGCAGGTTCTTTCTGCCCCTGTATCTACCACAAATTCTATTTTTTTTCTTCTTGAAGACCCACTTTTAAAGTAATCACAGGCTCCAGATGGTATTTGTCTCCCAGAAGTTAGAGCCTATGACTTCCCTATTCCTCTTCTGGGCCCATCTCTCGGAAGATTTTCAGATCTTTTATCCGATCTCGGCAATTTCTTCTATAATGTCCTTTGACCCCACAGTAAAAACAGACATTTCTATAATGCTCCTGAGATTTGGGTTGTGCTAGGGTTCTGTTCTTTTCCTTTCCCCTGTCTCTACAACCTTCATGTCTAGGAGTGTGTCACGATCCGCCCGTAGGGGCAAAGGAATCGTGATGGTTCTTTTCACCGATCCCAAAAGTGCAAAAAGGCAAACAACAAAGGCACTATTAGTTAATCACAACAAATGTACATTTATTAGGGGCCAAAACAGTAAATGTGATAGTGGGGATTGGAAAGGAGATAAAAGGATAGAGAGAGAGAGAGAAGAGGGGAACGGGAATAACTACCAATACAGGCGAGATCCTCAGTGGTCCAGACAATGGGGATCCATCTTGTCATGTCGGGGAAGTCTTCGAAGTTCTGGTCAACTCAGGGGTCCAGTTATAGTCCACAGAGGAAAAAAGGGGGGAACATGCAGGACAATGAGAGTCTATTGTAATTGCTGCGGGGGAACAGGTGAGTCCACTGAAACCACCAAGGCAGGACGAACACAATGAAGAATAAGTCCATTGGAATTACTGAAGAAGAACAGGTCATGTCATTAGTGGTCACACCATCCTTTTCCCCACTCCCTGTGGTAGGAGTCTCAGTCTCAGTTCTTGGAAGGAGGGTTCTCGATCTCCGTCTATCATGATGGTAACGAGGCAGATGAGGGGTCTTCAGTGAGAGACCACTAGAGTCACTCCAAAAGTTCATTCGGCTTAAGGGTGGAGAGTGAGCAAATATGCAGTAGGCCGTTCCTTGCTGGGTCCATGCCAGGTCTTTGCCAATTCCTTGCCAAGTCCTTGCCAAGTCCTTGCCAACTCCTTGTCAGGCCTTGTTCAGAACAGCTAACGTGACAGTACAGCAGTTGCACCTGCACTGTCGTCTCCTCCAAGCCGGAACTGTAGTGGGGGAAGGGGTTTCTCCTCCTGGCAATCGGAAGGCAAAAGGAGAATGAGGGGGCTTCAGATGGCCTCTTACAGAGTGGTGCCTGGGGGTTTTAGATTCTTCTGGAAATTACTTTCTCGCATAGTGGTTGCCAAAATTTTTACTTTCACTTTAGCTTTTTCTTCATCTCTCTGGACATAAATCTTTTGAGCCTCCTTTAATAAATTATCTAGTGATCTTTCATGCCAGTCCTCCATTTTTTCTACTTTTTTCCTAATATCTGGCCAGGCATTAGTGACAAAATTAATTCTTAACAGAGCTTGTCCCACCATAGTCTCAGGGTCTATTCTGGAATATTGTTTCATATTTCTCTTAAGTCTGTCTAACCATTCAGTTGGAGTTTCTTCTTTCCCCTGCTGTCCCTTAAAAGCCTTTTTAGCATTTTGCCTTTGGGGTGCTGCCTCTTTTATTCCCTTGATTATCAAATTACGATAATCATTCATGTGCTTCCTCCCTTCCTCATAATTTTGACTCCAATTAGGAGGTGCTATTGGCATTTTCTGATCTCCTGGGGGGGTCTGCTGGGGTTTTTTTTTTCCCCAAATTTTTATCCCAGCAGCTCTGATTAACTGCCTTTCTTCCTGAGAAAAAAACTATTTTCATTATAGATTATATCTCTTCCCAAGTAAAAATGTTCGGACCTAAGAATTGGTCTAATTGCTCAGCTGTGCCTATGGGATCTTCTAAAATGCCTTTTATTTCTCTCTTAAAATTTCTGACCTCAGAAGAAATCAAAGGGGCGTTTACAAACCCCGTTCCACGCCCTCCCATTGAAACCTCTCTTAGCGGAAATAAACCCATCTCTTCATCCCACTCTTTTGTTCTTTATCCTCTATAGCCTTTCTGCTGTGTTTTGAGGAAAGATCAGAAGAGGGCTGTCTTTTAACTGAGCTTCTTGTGTTTCTTCGGGAAGAAAATTTTCTTGAACAGCAGGAGCTGTCGTTACTAAGGGAACGGGACCTAGGGCAGGGACGAGAAGAAGGAGGGTACGGGGAGGGGTTCTCCAAAGGCAAGGAGTAGGCGGGGTCTGCTGCTGGAACCGTCAAAGGAGGGGAAACTTCCGGTGGAAACCAAACCGGAGCGTGGATGACTCGCACATGGTTCATGGAGGTAGGCTCGGCGGCTCCCAGCGCAGACAAAGCAGGCGGGGCGGCATCGGCAGCAGCGGCAGCGCCCAGCGCAGCCGGCACGGGCAGAGCAGCCGGGGGTGGGACAGTGGGGACAGCCGCGGGAAAAGCGGTCGAGGATGGGACGGCTGGGACCGACGGAACCCCTGGCGCGGTCGGCATGGTGACCACAGACCACGCGGCAGGAGGGACCCCCGGCACGGCCGGCGGAGTGGCCGCGGGCTAGGCGGACGGGACCGGGGCAAACTCACCGGCGGGGACGGAGCCAGGATGTGGGCGGGGACTGGCAGAGCAGTCGCGAGCGGCAGGACCGGAGCCAGGACGAGGCCAGCGGGGCAGCCGCGGGCGGCGGGGGAGCAAGTGGGAACGGAGGAGGCAACACTTGCAAAGGATCGCAATCTTCTTTCCTCCCTTCCTTGTGTTCCCAGCCCTTTTCTTTCCCCTTTTTATTTTCTTGCATTGTCTTGGGGATTTCTGATACTTTAAAGATTTTTTTTTTCTTCTAAAATCTCCCGTCCAGCATGTGGCATATACTCCTTCTTCGGGACTGAACAGTTCCTTTGAATTTACAAATAAATTTAGAGCCTGACAAATCCAACTTTCAAAAGAGCCGTATCTAGGCAAATAAACGTGGTCAGATCTTATTTTCTTCTTTGTCCATTCTAGCATACAAAATTGAATCGTCTTTACTTTGTCCTTTTTCCTTGTACAAGGATTTTTTTTTAATCCCAGTTAGCTAACAACTCCCAGAGGGCTATCTTGAGGTATCTCTGCTGGTACCCTTTTATCCCCTTTTTTTCCTGTACTCACCTTACTGGTTTTCTGTCCCATTTTTCAAGATCTTATCTATTTGTCTCCTGCCTCTGTTTCCCACTTTCTCTAACAATCTAAATACCACCTTCTTCCCACTACAAAAAAACCCCTTTCTCTCACAATACACTCCAATACAATACACCTCCCTCCAAGGAGACAAAGTGAGGCTTAAAATAAACAATCTACATTACATATACATTCATTCATCTACTTTTATTCACTTTTATTTCTCACTCATTCTCACACACATTCATTCACACCCTCAGTCCTGTTCATTCATACTTCTCGACTCCTGCATAGCCGAGTTTTTGGTTCTTGGTGCCTCACCCACCTGGACTATGTAAGGTACTTTTTTTTTCAACACCCCAGAACCTTAAGTACTGACACCCCTAAGTTTCCCCACTGACTTAGGTTCAGCACTCCATACATTTCCCTTTTCTTTTATTGGACAGAGGAAGGAAACGTTAGCAAACCTCTTAGACTTACACAAAGTGGATTTCTGTTGCCAGAGGATCACTTGTCCGTGTAGGCCCCCACCCTGACCCCTTCCACCTCCCCGAGGTTTGGCTATCCCTCTTCCCAAGAGATAGCCTCAGAGTCAGGGGTTCAGACTTCCGCACCTTGCCCGATCTGGACTTTCCACCCCCCTACCTTGAGGGAATGGGCCACACGACTACGCCTCACTGCCATGGTGCTAAATAGTCCTACGATACTGTAGCCCCCCTTGCTTTGGGGTCAGCCTCTCCGGGCTTCAGTATTGCCGGGCCTCTGGGAAGGGCCCTGCATTTGGTTGCCTCTGGTGTTAGTTCACCTGTGAGGCTGTCTGCTTGTCACTCAAAACCCTTCACCCAGCTCCCCACACGCCCAGGAAGCTGAAGCTGCTTTTGCATGAGACTCACTCTCACATACACGACAACAATAAGGTACCTTTTACTTAAAATCTCTAGGGGCCCCTCCCTTTTGTCCCATTTCCTAGTGGATTGTGCTAGGAAACTCCTCTGCTCCCTTCCTCCAAGGGTTCCAACCCTTCCCTGGGACTCCGTCCCAGTCACCCCAGAGGATTCTCTCACTCCTTTTATCTCTTGCTTCGTCTCTTTACTGGCCGCTTTTTTCTCAAAAAGATGAAATCGCAGCGTGGGAGACTCCTCACTCACTTGGCAGGTCTGAGATAACCAGCTCACCTCTCATTCACACACATTCTTCCCCCCGTACCTACCCCCTTGAAAAAGTACTTACAATCCTTTTTCCTTTCTGAGTCTTCTTGTACACTTAGTCTTTGGGGGCCAATTACCGCGGTTTTAGGGAGCCTTTTCCCCTTTCTTTGTTTTTATTGTCTCTTTTTGTCCACCGGTTGGAACCTGAGTCTGCCAATCACGCCAGAAGAAACAGAGCGAGGCTACCAAACTTGGCAGTGCGTGCCTCCCTCACTCGGATTCCTCTGAGGCCCCAGCAGCGAGGTGTTAAATCTGAGTCACGGCACCAAATTGTGAAAAACGCCAATCACTTGTTTTAAAATTTTAAAAGCTTAATAGTAATAAATTAGTTATAAAAATAATAATAAAAATGACAGCAATAAGAATTTGAACAGAATTAGGACAATAAAGGACAATAAAAAGCAAAGAATTACGGACATCCGGATGCTCTTGGGCATTAAGCCACAAAAGCATACCTTGCTAACAAAGGATTACCCCTTAAAAGCAATAGTCTGTTGCATATTCACATATCTCATACATGATGCAAACATTCTTTTCAAACAAAGGATGTCCTCTGCTTAATTTCTGCCCCCCCCCCTTCATCTTGTAAATCAATTTCTTGGCTCCTAGAAGTCTGGGAGAAGTCTGAACAGTCCCTATAAGGAGGTCGTAATTCTTCTCTTGGAATTTTTGGTGTCAGTATGCAAAGAATTTCTTGGTTATCTTGTCCATTTCTTGAGCTAGTTACAAAAATTATCTTACATCACATAGTTTCTATTTTAATATTATGCTACAGCTTAAAAACTATATTTACCACACTACTTAAAAGAGATTAATACAGCATAACTTTCCAACATAACACATATAGTATTCATTTTAATATTTGCGAAAAGCCAATCATATAATATGCATCTATAACAGTCACTATGCATCACGTGTCCGCAAACTTCGTCCTGTTTCCCCACTAAACAATTCCTTAGCACATTTGGAGCTTTTCTCAGGAAAGGTGATAATAGGCTACAATTCATCTCTGCAGAGGCTGGGATATTTGCATCTGCATGTTTGTGTTTTGCCTGCAAACAGTCAGTTTTTGCAGCATGTTAAATACAACTGTTCACTTTGAAAATTTAAAAGGTTTATTAAACCCTAACAAAAATACAACAAAAGGACTACATAAGGAAAAATTTGCAGCGCTGGGAACTGCCCTCGTGGGTACCATGCGGCGGGTTCATCTTCAGTCTTTTACACCCCTGGGGTTGCATCAACCAACCCAGGTCCCTCCCAAAGTCTGTCAGTCAGCTCTTCTTTGCCGTTTATTGGTGGAGATTGCTTTCTTGTAACTTGATTGGAGGTCAGGTGTTGCCATGCCACGCCCCCTTAGTAACAAGCTTTTCCATTCCCAACTGCCCCATGGAAGGGGCACATGTGCACGCCTTCTTTTTACCTGTCCTAGACAACCCAGGCTCTCTGATGGCAACAATACGGGGGGAAGGGGGGGGGGAGGGAACTATGAGGAGAACAGAGGACATCTAAACTACACTAACGTAACTATACATCACTAAAGCTTTTCTTAATATTCATACAATAGTCATCCCTTAATCGTGAGAACAAATCATCTCATTATCCATCTATAACACAGCAGCAGCAGCAAAGATAGATGTCTGTGCAGGTGTTGATGGAGGTTTCTCTTTTTCTATAATATTCATTTTTCTCGCCCAGTGTGTAATTATTCAATCAGGAGGGTCTGGTTCATGATGATGACACTCACAGCCCAGAATCAAAAACTTTCTGCAATATCCAATAAAATTTCATTTTTCCCAGTGAAACAAATTCTCCACAGTTATTCAGTTTCTCTTTCTCCTGCTTTTTGTCCATATTTTTCTTGTAGATTTGTTGATGACAGGGAATTACAGGGAAATGTTCTGACCATATTTCTCCTTTGACCACCTTGGGGTCCTTCAGAGAGTTCAGTTTTGATTATGGATTTCAGTTTAAGTTCTGGAATTTCTCCCTTCTAAAGAGATAGGGTTTCTGTGCTTGAGACAGAATCCAATTCAACATTTGCATTATCAATTTCATCAGAGTTTTTCTGAATGTCATGATTCTCCTTCTCAGGTGATGTTGTTAACTCTGGGATTTTTTTAACATCCACAGAGTTGGGGTTTTTTAATGATGTTAATTTCAATTTTCCTTTCAAGGGTTTTGCTTTTTCCTTGGATTTTTTTAGTTCTTGTTTTGTCTTTTTCTCTTATCATTTCTTTTTTCCATTCACAAGCCACTTTTAAATATGATGCAAGTTCAAGAGCAATTATATTTTCTCCATTTTTATCTGTCAGCAATGCCCGCTGTCCTGACATCCTGCCACAGTACCATCGTGCACTTTCAGGTTCACAATGTCTAAAGTGTCCATATATCTCTTGCACAGGGAAGTAGAACAAAAGCAGTTGCTGGATTACCTCTTTTCAGCATAGCTTAATGTCCTGGGGTGACTTTATGATGCTGAATTTTATCCCCATCCATCTGTTCAGCCCAGAAATATGTTCTGCACCTTTAAGACCAGTTCCGAGAGCGAAGGAGGGGCAGAAGCAGAGCACAGTTTGTCTGCAGAAACTGCACTTGCTCCCCCCCGCATTCTTTTTCACAGACTGTGTTGTCTGCAGTACAGACAGCGAGAGAGAGCTCTCCTTTGCTTTTTAGTTAGGTTTTTTTTAGCTGAGGAAAAGAAGTTTTTTGGACTGTGGCTTTTCTTTTTCTTATAACTGATCAGCCCTGCTTTGGACTGAAAACCCAGAAAAAAACCGGGAGCTCACACCTGTAGCCCACCAGGGTCCAGGACGTGGCATTTTCCAGCACAGGAGGGGCTGATAAAAGACTGAACAAGCCGAGCTACACCCCACGAAAAGGTCTTTCTGAATTTGCCATCTCTTCAGAACAGTGAGTGATTTTTTTTCTTAATGTTATTAATTTTCTCATGTTTGTGAATACTTTGCTTGTTAAATGAACAGTTTTTTCCACTTTTCTTGAAGGGGATTTATGTCTCCCAAACTGGTGGGGGGAGGGGCCGCTTGAATTTCCTTTCTAGAAAAGACCACTTCAGAGGTTTCCTCCCAAATTTGCCCTGTGAAAAACAAAGTTCACTCTTTACAATTTTTAAAATTTTAATAAGGTATAAAAGGGATAAAATCCAGTGCTGGGGTACATGGCTACTTGCCAAAAGCACACCTTAGCTTAAAAGAGTGTTCTCTATGTACTATTACATTGCAGGGGTATATACATATTCATGAGTTTCATACATTATTCATACAATTTTGTGAGATTTAGATGTTTCACTCTCCTTTGCTTGGTTTTAACCTTTGTCTTGTCTGCATGCCATTCTTCAGATTGAACCAATATATTTTATTTTTTCTCTAGGTTCCATCCTGTTCTTACACTCCCTGATAATGAGCAATTAGTGACTGGGCTCTGGTTTTCGTTACTGTTATCACTCGGATAAGATAGTCCACAAAATGTGAGCAATTTTCCACGTGTTCCCCAGAGACGCGGGCAGGGCCTTCCTAGTTCCCATGGCAACACTAAAAAAAAACTACTAACTCTAGCTAAGTACCAATATTGAAATGCTAATTAGCTAATTGCTCTGTTTGTTTTCTCTAAACTACCTGGAGATAACTGGCCTCCCACCCCTCCACGCTGCCATTCTGGGACTAACATGCAAATAAAAACCCCTTAGGATCATGGGAGTATTTTTAGGAGATAAAAAGGAATATAAATCAAAAACTGAACACAATAGAGGAGTCTAGACAAATGCCCTAGCTGAGGAAGAGGGAAACACATCCCTGATTGACTTTTAACTGTCGCCATCACCTAAGAAAGAACAGACTATATTAGGCTCTGAGAAGCAGGGAGATAGAGACAGAGAGCCCTGGTGCTGCCACCACGGAAGGAGCGGGGACAGCTGTTGTTCTGGACTTCAGCAACAGACTCTGCACGCCACGCCTCCTCATCCTCGGGCCACCGGTGTGCCACAAGGAAAGAAGAAAGGACAGCTGCTGCTCCGGACTCCAGTGACAGACTCTGCACGCCGCCTTCCTTTCGGCTGCCTGGGAAAGCTACAACCGTGGGGGCGAGCTC
The DNA here is from genome assembly GCF_026979565.1 of Vidua chalybeata. Lineage (NCBI taxonomy): Eukaryota > Metazoa > Chordata > Aves > Passeriformes > Viduidae > Vidua > Vidua chalybeata. Next base: position 3,285,295 of record NC_071569.1, read on the forward strand.
TGCGTCGAGCCCCTGCCCAGCTGATCTTTTTAATAAAGAGCTGAACATTAATAAAGGCATTAGTCCTGTTCATTTCAATTGGGGGCTCGTCCGGGATAGCCATGCCCGAAGAGGACCCCCGGACAGCTCGACCACCTGCTTCGAGGGACCCCCGGGAGTCGCTGGCTACCTTCGGACCCTAGGATTCGCGTGAGACGAGCAACGCAGAGGAGTGTCGGATGGGTAAGAAAAACCGGGAGACGAGCGAGTGAGTGAGTGAGTGAGACGGGGGCCGGCAGCTCGGACCCCCGAAGTGAGAGGGACCCACTAGTACTGCATTTCCGGACTCCTGCGAAGCGGCCGGCCGGGAACGGGGGGAAGCGAGTGGAATACAGGAGCGACTGAAGCGTCTCCTTAGAAGTAAAGCAGGCCCTCCTCCGAGCGTGTGGAGGTGCCCTAGGGGCAAAGTCAGTCCCTGGTAATCAGGGCAAGGGGAATGTCCCCAGCAGGGCAGGTGGGATGTGGAGGTCCTAGAGGGCATGTCCCCGGCAGGTAGGATGGGACAGGATGGTAGGTGGAATGTCCCTGGCAGGTAGGGCAGGGTGTCCTAGCAGGCAGGAGTGGCATGTCCCTGGCAGGCAGAGGGCTTGTACCTGGCAGGCAGAGAGCATGTCCCCGCCAGGCAAAAGGCATGTCCCCGCCAGGCAGGACAGAATACCAGGGCAGGTGGGATGTCCAAGCAGGCAGGAGTGTCATGTCCCCACCGGGCAGAGGGCATGTCCCTGCCAGGCAGGACAGGATAACAGGGCAGGTAGGGCGGGATGTCCTAGCAAGCAGGAGCAGCAAGTCCCGCCAGGCAGAGGGCACGTCCCCAGCAGGCAGGACAGGATAACAGGGCAGGTAGGATGTCCATGGCAAGCATGGATGGAGGTCCCCGGCAGAGCAGATAGGGGAATGTCCCTGGAAGGCAGGGCAGGATGTCCCCGTCAGAGCAGGCATTAACCCGAGTAAGCAGAAAGGCAGGAAGGCAAGCAAGCCAAACTTAGTAGGAGAGACAGGCAAGGGGGCTTGGCCGGAGTTCGAGTGTAAGGCTCGGCAGGACGTTCGACCTTTCCTCAGCAGGGAGACCAAGCTTCCCAAGCCTAGTAGGGTCAGGCAAGGGGGCTTGACCGGAGTTCGAGTGTAAGGCTCGGCAGGACGTTCGACCTTACCTCGGCAGGGAGACCAAGCTTCCTAAGCCTAGTAAGAAGGTTAGGCAAAAGGCCAAGTAAGAGTTTGGGCAGGACTTAGCAGGGGTACAAGCCTAGAAATCCATCAAGAAGTTGAAACCTTAGGCCAAAGGGAAAAAGAACGGAAGACAATTGATGAGAGTGTGACTAATGATTGTCCTGGCCAAGAGACAATGTAAAGTGCCAAGAGAGTAGGACCAAGAGTGGGAATTTAGTTAAAAGAGATTAAGTTTAGTCAAGTGATTCAAAATACGAAGTTGGGAGGGGCCAGATGAGCTTTAGCTGCCTGTCAGTATATTCCATTTTAGATAGAAGCACCATTTAAGGTATATATGTTTTTGTTTTTGAGGCCTGAAAATGGGAAGAGGTTATAGTAAAGGAGCAAATCCTTCCAAAACAAAGAGGATTCCCCCTAACAGCCCCTTGGGGCAACTGTTAGACTAATGGGATTCTCAGGTGACCATGAAGGGTCTAGAGAAGAGTAAGATGATACATTACAGTATAGAAGTATGGCCGAAGTTAGAATTACAGGGAGAGTGGCCGTGGCATGGAACCCAAGATCAGTGGATGTGTAATCAGTTAAACCAACACCTAAAAACCTCGAGAGGACCTTGATATAGAACAACTATCTTATGCAGCTTGCTGGCTGGAGAATTCTATAAATAATGAGACTGAGAATATGCAAGTTACAAAGAAATAGAGAGGAAGACAAAGAGAATAGAGAGGGGGAGACTAGAAAAATAAAGGAATGGGACCCCCTCGATTGCCTGCCCCCTTCTGCTCCTGTTACTTCCCCAACAGTTTCCCCAGTTGGTCCTTCAGCCCCTCCTATTGAGTTCCTGATTCCTTTCCCTCGTTTTCCCACCTCTGTTTCATCGTCCCTTCCCTTAGTTTCCTCAACCATCTCCCCAACTCCCTCTTCCCCTTCTCCAGCTGGAGTTTCCTTGCCTCCTCCCACCTGGGAGCTGAGGCCACCCTTGCCCAGGGTTGGTTCACCACCTGGCATGCCCCCTCGCCTCCAGGGTCTCTCTCCACTGCTATTTCCCTGCCTGGTGTCTTAGAAAAAGAGCCGTATTGTAGCACCCAATCCAAAGCACCAAGGGTGGAGGGGCTCTTTCCCCTTAGAGGGGTTCCTATGGGTAGAGCAGCTGGGGGAGTTAGGTTTGTGGATGCACCTTTGGCAACTTCTGAAGTCCGGGGATTTGGGAAAGAGCTAAGAAATTTAGTGGAAGACCCCGTTGGAATATCTAGCCAGTTGGACCAATTTCTAGGGCTGAGTATTTGTACCTGGGGAGACCTGAGCTATTCTAAGCATTCTGTTCTTTCTGAGAAAGGTCCAGATGATCTGAGCGGCAGGGGTGAAGATATGGGAAAGAGAGGGTGGATTGGGGCCCCCAGGGAACCAGGGGATGCCCTTGGTGGACCCCAACTGGAGTCCCAGCCAACAAGAAGGTAGGCAAAACATGAGAGACTATAGGTCCTTCATGATAAGAGGGATCAAAGAGTATCCCTAGGGGAAGCAACACGAAATTGGCCTTTGATGGTACTCAGGAGAAGGATGAGACCCCGGCAATTTGGCTTAACCAACTAAAACGAAATTTCCAGTTATATTCAAATATAGACGCAGATAGCCCAGAGGGTCAAGTCCTCTTAAAGGTCTAGTTTGTCACCAAATCCTGACCCAATATTAGACAAAAACCAGAAAAGATAGAGGACTGGCAAGAAAAGAACATGAATGAGTTGCTCAAAGAAGCCCTAAGAATGTATTTAAGTGGGAAAGATTAAAAAAGCCAATAGCCTACCTCTCAAAACTACTAGACCCAGTAGCCAGAGGATGGCCAACTTGCCTGCAAGTAATCGCAGCAGCAGCAGCTATCCTGATAAAAGAAGCCCAAAAGTTGATCCTGCAGGGGAAAATTGAAGTACAGACATTTACTAGTGATCGTGGATCACCTCACTCACTGGGTGGAGGCTTTCCCGACCAAAAAGCAGACTGCGCAGGAAGTTGCATGAATAATCTTAGAAAACATCATACCACGATATGGGCTAGTCAATAACATTGACTTGGACCAAGGTCCACATTTTGTCGCTCAAACTTTACATCAAGTAACAAAAGCCCTGGGGATAAGGTAGAGATTGCACACCCCATGGCATCCTCAAAGCTCTAGAAGAGTGGAAAGGATGAATAGAACTCTTAAAAATGTGTTAACTGAATTAATTGAAGAAACAAAGATGAATTGGCTCAGGTGTTTACCTCTCGCTCTCTTGCGCATCAGAACCAGACCTCGGTCCGACATAGGGGTCTCTCCCTATGAAATAATATTTGGACTCCCTTTTTTAATCACCCCTTTCAGTACAGCAGATTATCTGAAAGGGGAGGCAGCAACTCAGAAATATTTAGAGGTCATAGGAAAATCCCTAGAAGGCCTCCGAAAGAAGGGGTATCTCTCCCAAACTTCCCCTCTGGATGCCAATGCCCACATCAGTCCTGAGGATTGGGTGTTGATAAAGTCCTGGTACACTACCACTCCATTAACCCCCAAATTCGAAGGACCTTTCCAGGTACTACTCACCACACACACTGCGGTGCAGACCCAAGAAAAAGGCTGGACCCATGTTACCAGAGTTAAAGGACCAGTGCCACCCCCAGACGCCAGACCAGACCCAACAGTGTCACCCGCCTCCTCTTGTGCATGGACAGTAATTAAGAAACCAGAGGACTTAAAATTAACTTTAAAGAAGACTTGCTAGAGGCTGATATACAGTAAGGTGTTAATAACTGTTTCTGAGTTAAAGTACCATAGTAAAGATTTAAGTACTTGGTAATTGTTTAATAAGACTAAGTGTCCTTTAGCCAAAGGAGTTAACTGAAAAAAATTTAATTAGAATAATATTAAGTCTTACTTGGTTCCTAAAGGACACGAGAATTACCATCAGACATGAGTAAAAACATACAAAAGCCAAAAGAAGTTAGCCCTCAAAAGCCAAAGACTGTAAGTTGATGCAGGCTTAAGCCCAATCAAAGAAATAGAGGAGGGATTTGTTATGAACAGTTTCCACGTGTTCCCCAGAGGCGCGGGCAGGGCCTTCCTAGTTCCCATGGCAACACTAAAAAAAACCTACTAACTCTGGCTAAGTACCAATATTGAAATACTAATTAGCTAATTGCTCTGTTTGTTTTCTCTAAACTACCTGGAGATAACTGGCCTCCCACCCCTCCACGCTGCCATTCTGGGACTAACATGCAAATAAAAACCCTTAGGATCATGGGAGTATTTTTAGGAGATAAAAAGGAATATAAATCAAAAACTGAACACAATAGAGGAGTCTAGACAAATGCCCTAGCTGAGGAAGAGGGAAACACATCCCCTGATTGACTTTCAACCGTCGCCATCACCTAAGAAAGAACAGACTATATTAGGCTCTGAGAAGCAGGGCGATAGAGAGACAGAGAGCCCTGGTGCTGCCACCACGGAAGGAGCGAGGACAGCTGTTGTTCTGGACTTCAGCAACAGACTCTGCACACCACGCCTCCTCATCCTCGGGCCACCGGTGTGCCACAAGGAAAGAAGAAAGGACAGCTGCTGCTCTGGACTCCAGTGACAGACTCTGCATGCCTCCTTCCTTTAGGCTGCCTGGGAAAGCTACAACCGTGGGGGCGAGCTCTGCGTTGAGCCCCCTGCCCAGCTGATCTTTTTAATAAAGAGCTGAACATTAATAAAGGCATTAGCCCTGTTCATTTCAAATAGTAACTTGTAAAAGCTAATACATAAATGCGAAATCCAACAACTATATTTGTTATTTATAGTAGCCCTAAACCAGGACACCTTTCAACTGCGCACCACACACTGGTAGAATGCACATTCCTTTTAAGCTATGTGTTCTGTTACATTTTTTCATTTTCACAGATCCCAGTTTCAAATCTAAAAATGTCCCGCAGCTACTCCCATACTAAAAGTTGTAGAAGAAAAGCTCACTGATGGCATTCATCTTCCTCTTTGTAGTGTATATGCTGCACACACCCCACTGTGGCTTTGCATTTTTTTACTGTGTTTTCTAAGCTATCTGCACCATCATACTCTTGCATTCTCGCAGAGTCCAAAGTGTCCATATATTTTTTCACACAGAAAAAATGTCTCAGGACAAGTCAGTTACTGGATTATTGCTTCTTTCTTTAAGCCTTTCAACAAACCACCACAATCTGGGCCTGTGCAAGACTGTAAGTGTGAAAGTACAGAACATGTCCACTTTACAGGTTTTAAAGGGAAAGTGACTGCCACTTGTTTGTGGTCCAAATGGAAGTTTTCAAAGGTAAGTAGGAAGGTAAATGAAAGCTATTTTTCCTGGCACATTTTTTCTGTGCAAGCTGTAGCTTGAAACTGATTTGTTTAGCTTTGGACTCTAAGAGACTGAGAGACTATATGGGGGAAACCAAGTGTGTAACACCAGTGTGTTTGGTGTGGTTTATATGCTCCAAGGGAAAGATGAATGCCAGCACTAGATTTTTATTCTAAGACCTTTTGCTCCTGGACATTTTAAGGTTTGAAACTAGAATCTGAGACACTGAAAGGAAAGTGACTTTACATATAGCTTAAAATGTGTGTTGTTGAAAGTCTTCAAGAAGAAGGAATAATCTAGCAAGTACTTCTCTCCTGGCACATTTTTATGTGCACTTTAGACTGTGCAAGACTGAAAGTACGTGATAGTATGAATAACCGAGAATGAACATGCAGAGTGCCATGGGGTTTGTGCAGTTTCCAGACTGAAAGGGGAAAGTAGCTTCTACTTGATTGTAGTGTGAATACAAGTTTGCAAATAGAAGGGGGAAGATCAGTGAATGCTTCCTGTCCTGGCACATTTCTCTGTGTGACCTTTATGTGGAAACTGTTCAGTTTAGTTTTGGACTCTGCGAGATTGAGAGAATGTGATGCATGGCCTCAGTGTGTGCTGTGTAGTTGAAAGGCTGCCAGGAGCAGTAATTCTGACCTGGCACATTTTTTTGTGCAAGACTTAGATGTACACTTTGAACACAGCAAGACTGAAAATATATGATGGCACCTATAGCTAAGAAGAAAAGTGCAGAGTAACCTGGGAGGGTGTGTAATTGTTCTGGTTTGAAAGCAAAACCAGTGAGAAACTTTAAGTCAGAAATACAATTTATTGGGAAAAGAAAAAAAAGGACAAAACTACATGCAATGATACAAAAGGCAGACCACTGACAAAGTCAGAATACAACCTGACACCCCTTTGGCCAGAGTGCTGGTAGCAGTCCAAATTGGAGTGGCAGATGTGGTTGCTGTGTCTTCTCGGAAACCTGTGGAAAGGCTGCTTTTCTGTATAGAAATCCCTGGATTTATCCAGGTGGGAATGCCTAGCTTCTCTCCCTGGGCGGAGCACCTCACAATGGGCTGATGTTATTTTGAGTCACAAGGTGTGTTCTTAATCACCTGTTAAACAGAACTGGCTCCTGGAGAGTGTTGTCTCTGAGTCATGTGGCAAGACATTGATGGGCCCATTAACAGGAGATAAGGAAAACTTTCTAGATGCAACTGCTACTCGGATGGTAATAGGAAACATCTTGGTGCTCAGTCTTGGACAGTAATTTACAAGCTGCAAGGGGAAGATCAATGCCAGCACCTGGTTTTTGTTCTTAGACTTTTTTTTTTAAATGAAAGCAGCTGCTGGACATTTTAAGGTTTGAAAATACGATCTGTGAGTGAAAAACTAGGATGGTACATAGAACCTGAAGGAAAGTCCATCTCTTCAGAGTCTGTGATGCAGTTCAAAGGATGGAAGTTATGTGTTGAGCCAACAAGATCATTCTCAGTTTACACCTTTTGTGACAAAGCTTTTTGCCAAGCTTTTCCAATTTTGTTTCTGGGCTTTGAATATTGTCAGGAAAATTAATCCACAAACACCAGGAGATAGAGGAGTCCTGTAACTTTATTCGAATAAAGGGAGAGGTCATGGGTCATTCCCCATGGGATCTTTCAAAATTTTTAGGGGACACAGCCTCCTTTTTATCCTAATTTCCTGACTGCATTTTCCCTCTCTCTTTACCCATTGGCTGAGGTACTTGAGAGGTACAGACTCCCCGAAATGCCTAATACCTAAGGGCCCCTTATAATGTATACCTCCCCACCGCCCCCCCCCCCCCCCGTTTTTCTTTTTCCCTGTATCTCTGTTCATTTTCTCTAAATCCAGACATTTAGCACAGTCTTGAGTGAGTAATAGTCTGTATCAATTAGTGGAATTCCTATGGAATTTATGGTTCCCCCCATTGCTTCTTTCACCTCTCCATATCTGACCTTATCTACCATCAGGCCCACAGTTTGTTTGTAAAGACACCTCCTCATTCCTTTCATTCCCTCCTTTTCTTATTTTCTCAATAACTGTCTTTACAAACCTTAGTTATCATTGACTTAACTTTCTGTTCCTGGGTCCTTTTTGATTTTGCAATTATTTGCAGTGACATAATTTTCTGTCCTTTAGTAGCCATTTCTGGGTCTGTAGGCATGGCTACTACCTGCATCCCCTTGATCACATGTTGAATAAGTTGCATTAAGCAAGGGATCATACATGGTTGCCCTGGGGTGACTTTATGATGCTGAATTGTATTCCCATTCATCTGTTTAGCCCAGAAATAAGTTTTGCACTATTAAAACTCTATCTGAGAGTGAAGGGGGGGAGAAGGAGAAGCAGCAGAATGTCTGAAGCAGTTGTATTCGAAAACATAGGGATAAGAGCTTTCAGCTTTCTCTTCTCACAGACAGTGTTGTCTGCAGCACAGACATGCGGCAAAGAGCTCTCCTTTGCTTTTTAATTAGTTTTTTTTAGCTAGCTGAGGCAGAGAAGTTCCCTGGACTGTGGCTTTTCTTCTTGGAACTGTTCAAACCTGCTCTGGACTGAAAACCCAGAAAAAAACTGGGAGCTCACACCTGTGGCCCACCGGGGCCCGGGAAATGGCATTTTCCAGTGCCAGAAGGATTGATAAGACACTAAGTAAGCTGACTTACGCCCCATGGAAAGGACTTTCTGAATTTGCCCTCTCTTCAGAACAGCGAGAGGTTTTATTGTTTAATATTACTCTTTTTTTTTTTTTTTATGCTTGTGAATACTTTGCTTGTTAAATAAACAGTTTTTTTCCACTTTTCTCCAAGGAAATATTTTCCTGTACCAGTTGAGGGAGGGGGTGCTTGAATTTGCTTTCTAGAGGGACCCCATTTGGAGGTTTCCTCCCAGATTTGCCCTAAACCAGGACCATGGTAAAAAGATGAGAGTTGCTACAGCACCTAAGAAAAAAAAAGCATTTGTTTAACCTATAATCCACCAGGTAACCACAAAAAACATGTCCCATACCCATCCTTTCCACGTTTGGACCGGTACATGAGCTAACTTTCTTATTCCCTCTGTTATTTGTTTCACCACTGTTCCATTGTCATCTATTTGCAAGCAGCAGTTTGAGTCATTTTATTTTCCACACACTCCCCCTTCTTCTGCTAATAGATAATCTAATACCATTTGATGTTGAAATATTGCATTCCTCATCTGAGTGGATTGGTCAGCAAGAAGGTCAAGAGCTGTAGCTGTGTGGTTGGTTATTTCAAAGACAGCTTGTAACCTAATTATTCGATTCAAATTATAAATGGGTTCTCTGGCACCTGATATTAATTCATTAAGATTCCATGTGGCTGATCCGTGGTGTTCTATGATTCTCTCAGGTGGCCATTCATCTTTTCCCCACTTTTGGGTACTCCTTCCATCTGGGGAGTCATCAATTGGCCACTTTTGTCTAATTAGATCATTATATACCTTGATTCCTCACTGATTTCCCTGAAGTTGTGGTAGCAAAAAGAACAACAGTCTAATATATTCTACATAACATATCCCTGACCAGTTTGGAGGTAACCTGCGATAAGCATGTTGGCCACAAATCCAATAATGCCCTTTCAAAGCCCGGGTCCCATTGGCAAAGGAGCCTTCCCAATTTTCATCATCAATTGGGGATTCCAAATACAGCTTGCTTCCTGGGCCTAACGGTCCTCCAACAATAGTTGCCCCACCATAAGAATCACAATATTTGCATTTCTAAGCTCCCACATGAGCTTTCCACCTGCAGTTACATCCCAGATCTGTTTTGTTAGATCTGGAACAGAACTTATTAAAAAGGGTTCAAGTTCCATTCCGATGTTGCCACTTCCAATGATAGTCACAGACAACATGTGTCATACTTATGGTATTATCTCAGGGCCAGCTTAAAAACAAGTGGTCAAAAAAACTGTCCTTCCCCACTGCTTTACAGCCTTCAAAATCCCTTCAGTAATTATGGTAGGATCACCTCACCTAGCTACCATTAGCAAGCTTAACATGCATTTGATTCCATCTGCCTCGATATTTAGAACAATTGTAAGGAGGGCAGTTGGGGGTCCAACAGTCTAAACCCAAAGATAAAGTCCAGTCACAAACACTTTTTGCCACATATATGCCTCCTGTTCTATTTAGACAATAAATGTCTCTTTCATAAGAATTAAGTCGTCATGGACAACCCTCTTTCCTCTGCCCCAATCTTTAATTATCTCAAGGTCCTCTGGTGGAAAAGACAGCTTCTCTGGCAGTGGTGGGGTTACTGGGAGCAAAGGGAGGATCTTAGAGATTTCTGGCAACAATACAGCTTTCCGAGCTTCTTCATCAGCCAGTCGGTTACCTATTGCCTCCTCTGAGCACCCTGCCTGGTGTCCCCTAATGTGTATTGTTGTCATCCCTTTTGGTAAATTCACCACCTCCAACAGGCAAGAAATTAAGCTCTCATGAACTAACATATTTCCCTTGCAGGTTAATAAACCTCTTTCTTCCCATAATTTCCCAAATGCATGTATCACTCCATATGCATATGTGGAATCATTAAAAATATTCACTATCTTGTCCCTATCTAATTCACAGGCTCTCACAAGCACGTACAGCTCCACTGTCTGAGTTGACCATGTGGGCGGTAACCTCTCCCCTTCCTTTAAGGTGGTTCCATTAATTATGGCGTATCCTGTGAATCGCTTCCCTTCTACCACCCTTGAAGACCCATCAATAATCATATTTTCTCCCTCAGGCCAGGGAGTGTCTCATAAATCTTCCCTAGCCTGGGTCTGGAGATCTATCACCTGAATGCAGTCATGGGTTTCTTCCCAGCCCCCATCTCTAGAGCTGTTCAGACAGAAGGCTGGGTTAAACCCTTCCCCACTTGTCAATTCTAAATCTTCCTGTTCCATTAAACAAGATTCATACTGTAATAACCAAGCACTGGTCATTCACTTAGAGGCTCTTTCAGTTAACAAAGCTTTAACTTGATGTGAAACTTTAACAATCACATATCCTCCCATTGTCAGTTTTCAGGCCTCAGTTGCCATCAAGGCTGTGGCTGCACAGTTCTGCAGACAACGAGGCCAGCCTCTGGCCACTGGGTCTAACAGCTTAGGAAAATAAGCAACAGGCCACCATGTCCCCCTGTGCTCTTGTACCAAAATTCCTTTAGCATGGCTCTGTTTAACATCCACATATGTGGGTATTCTCAGCTCAGAGAGAAAGAGAAAGGTTTTCTAACCAGGCAACAGCCTGGGAAACAGTTGGGAAGAATGTAAATAATTCTCTAACCTATCTTGTTATTCATATTGTTTATAGATATGTCCTGCCACTGTGCATCATTCACTGCCCACCAATGGTGTGGGATGGTTTTACTCTAAGACCAATGAAATTAGTCTTCTCAAAGTTCTCTATATATAGAGCGGTACATTTGAAATAAAGGAGAGCTCATTTTCTTAGCCTTCTGATCTGGAGTTCTTTGTTCCCGTCCTGCTCAACAGCGTCACACATATAACTCAAATTCCTTTTCTGAGTCTGGCAGAGCTAAGACTGGGGCATTAATGAATTTGTCTTTTAATTTTCTAAAGCTTTGCTCTCCTTCTGGTGTCCATACCACAACATTAGGACTGTCTTGGGTTAAAAAGTCATCTACAGGTCTGGCTAAAACAGAAAAATCTTCAATCCATGCTCTGCAGTACCCCACCAACCCTTAAAAACTGCTGTACCTCCTTTTTTGTCTTGGGTAATGGTAATTGCAAAATTCCTTGTATTCTTTCTGGATTGATACACCACAACCCTCCAGTCAAAATGTGTCCAAAATATTTAACTTTTTTCTCTACCAACTGTGCCTTCTTTTCAGATGCTCTAAGTTCCTTTTTAGCAAGAAAATTAAGCAACAGCAGCCTCTTCAACCACCTTTTCCCGCTTCCCTGATAAAAGCAAATCATCCACATACTGCACCAACCTGACTTCTGAGGGTAGAGTAAACTCTCTTAATATTTTCTGCAAGGTATGCCCAAACAAAACCAGTGATTCTGTATATCCCTGCGGGAGGACTGTCCATGTCAATTGTTGTTCTACCATCTTCCCTCCTTCCTCCTGTTCCCACTCAAAGGCAAAATACTGTTTACTGTCCTTGGTAATCGGACACCCCCAGAAAGCATCCTTCAAATCCAGTACTGAATAATACTGATGTGAAGAAGGGATTTCATTCAGGATGGTATAGGGATCAGGAACTCTGGGATACCTTGATTTGACAATTTCATTTAATATTCTTAAATCCTGCACCATTCTGTAGGTTCCATCTGGTTTCTTAACTGGCAGGATAGGGGTGTTATAGGGAGACATACATAGCTCCAAAAGACCTGCCTTTGGCAGGGACTCAATGACAAGCTGTAACCCCTTCTTTCCCTCCCTTGAAATAGGGTAATGCTTTTTAGACACCACTTGTCCTGTATGCTTTAAAGTAATTTGGAGAGGCTCTATGTCTAGTTTTCTCTATTTCGCTGGAGCTGCCCACACTTCTGGGTTTATTTCAGCATAAGCCTTCTCAGACATTTTACACAAAGTTACCAAAGTGTTAGATTCTGTATCATTTTTCACAATACTAATTTGCATTCTTACTTTAGCCATCAAATCCCTTCCCAGTAAATTAAAATCACAGTTAAGAACAAACAGTAATTAATGCATTTAATGCATTTCAAACCTATCCCCCACATCTACTAACAGTGCTTGAATAAAATGCACTCGCTCATCCTTTCCTCTCACCCCCTGAATAATCAGTGATCTTTTTGACAATTTTCCCCTCTTAAGGATAAAATTCAAGGTGGCTCTAGAGGCCCCTGTGTCTACCAGGAAACACACATCCTCTCGATCTGGACACACCTTAAAAGTTATCAAGGGCTCCAGTGTAGTGGGTCCCTGGTATAATGGAAGCTCCTGATACCCCTAACAATTAATCTCCATTAATCAATGGACTTCCTCCTCCTCAGGATCCAGCTGTTTCTGCAGACATTCACGCTTCCAGTGTCCCTCTGCCTTGCAGACAGCACACTGATTCCTTCCCAACTGCTGTTTGGGTTGGTTCTCCCCTGCTGAGGAGGGAATGCTTTTGCCACTTCCTTGTGGCCGACTCCATCCCCTCTGTCCCAGGGGACCCCTTGGTCCCTGTGGCTTATTCCTCTGGGGCTGTGAAAACTCTGCCATCACTTTTGCCTTTGCCTTTTCCTCATCCCTTCTTACATATATCTCCTGTGCTTTTCTAACCAATTCCTCCAGTGGCTTATTCTGCCACTCTTCATCTTTCTGTACTCTTTTCCTTATATCAGGCCAGGCTTTAGTAACAAACTGTACCTTCAGCAATGTGTCAAAGCTGGCCCCTCATGATCCATCCCTCCGTGCTTCCACAAGGCATCCTTAATCCTTTCCAACCAGTGAGGGGCTTTCATGTTTTTCCTGTTCTGACAACATAGCCTTAGCTATATTGTTAGTTCTGGAAGCTGCTGATTTGATTGCCTTAATCAAATGTGCATGGTAATCGTGAAGACCTGATTATTTGGGTCCTACTGGGAGTCCCCTTGGGAGATTGCATCATCCACGGTAGGTGCATTGAGTCCAGCCCCATCCCCGCTGCTTGTGGATGTTCATCCTCCCACAACTGCCGAGCTTTCTGTGGTAGCAGCTCTCTGGCCACAGAGAGCAGGCACAGACTTTCCCAGGCATTTTCCAGGGGAAGGTGTAGCAGTCAGAGGCCCTGCAAGGCCTCCATGGCGGTCACTAGCCTAAGATAAGAAATGCAGAGTCATGATGAGTGGAACAGAGCTACCCCTCTTCCGCACATCAGACGCCTGTTATCTCTCTGTAAGGCTATAGGTCGTATTCTCCTCGACCTCAGCCATAGGACAAATCCTGATCCCTCAATAGCCTATATAAACCCATACCATTGCCCAGTTCAGATGGAAGAGCTGTCACTGGAACCCTTTGCAGAAGCTGCCAATAAAGACATCTCCGCAGAACTCCACACAGCCTTCACCTCTCTCCATCCCTGCATCTGCTGAGGCACTTTGCGAGCACAGAGCTGAAATCACTAAGAGCTGAAATCACTCCACAAGTGCTCGCAAGGTAGCCAGCGGCTCGGAGCTAGCCGGAGGGCCCAGGCAGGCTGCGCCTCATCAGCACAGTGCTATCCAGGACACCAACGGCGGTTGCTGCCCCAGGGGCCAGACGAACCCCCGGGGAACACCAAGCCGTAATAGGAAGGCTGTGAGAAAATCAGAGAAAAGAATGAGAAACAATTCTTATCTCCACTTGTTGCACCTGCCGTTGTGCGCATGTGGAATGTGTCATGGAGATTTGTTTACCAAAGGGTGATTTCTTAATTGGACAATTGATGTTGTTAGGTCAAAGCTGTATCCGACTGGCTGTAAGGGTTACTGAGTTTCTTAATAAGTATAGTATAATATAGTATAGGATGATATAATAAAGCAATTTATCAGCCTTCTGCAATCATGGAGTCAATGCTAATTATTAATCGGCTGAGGGTCTGCGGCGACAATTGGTGACCCCTCATGTGGACGAACATGCTGCCTTGATTTTTTGATGACTCCTCTGAAGTGTGTCCGAACATCGGCCTGACGTTGCTGACCCCTTCGAGGGTACAGACAGACTGGAGTGACTATTAATGACCTCAGCCGTGTGTCTGGCATAAGCTGGAGACCATCTGGATCTCTCTGTCAGAGGAACTCAGGCTGACCTCCAGCGTTCCCTGCAAGACGGATTGGACATCTTCTGCCCTCCTAGAGAGGTAACTGTGATCTATCTCTGGGGGTGACAATTGGTGACCCCTCGTGTGTTGCATCGATTACCCCTTCATGGAGTCACAGGACAATTGGTAAACCCTGACGCTGGGTGCAGCCTAGGCTGAAGAACCAGGACCCTAATGGATCCAGCCAAGTTCGCAGCAGAGGCTGAACATGGGAGGGTCTGCTGAACCCTCACAGAAATCGCATCCAGCAACCCTTCGTGGAGTTGCAGGAGGGGTGGACACACCGCTGGGACCCTGCCAGGACCCCGCCAGGACTCCGCCGGGATTCCTTCAGGACTTCTCTGGGATGCTGAAACGTGGACGAAAAATCAAAACCCCACAGTTCCTATAAAGATTTCTAGGGACGGTATGTTTATTACAGCACTGGGCGCATGTGGGGATCGTTCCCCTTCAAAGGACATGCGTGCCCCTGAGAACTCCTGATGTCTTTTCATTTTTCCTTACTAGCTTACATATGCATAGTTTCACAATAGGTTCATGTATATTCATTCTACTGCATATTTTACCTATGCTAGCAAGCTACTAATAATTCAAGGTGGCACATTTCACCTAAATCTAAATGGATTTCTACCCTGTTAAATTTTCACTCTGTTTCATTCCCCCCTTTCCAAAAAAAATAAGTAAATTCTTTTTACTTAATGTAAATCCTTACGATAATAAGTGTCCCTTAATGCTTTACCATGTACATTTGATCTACTAGGCACAATAAAATCGTTGTTATCGATTTTTTACAATAGCACAAGGAGTTCTCAAGCATACACAATCTTTCTAGTATATACAAGCACAGTTTTCTGATCAATGACTGGATGAATCTCGAAGTGGCAAATACTTTGTTTAGTGTCAAGACACACATCTTGAGCATCAGTAGTATTGCTTTCACAAATTAATCGTAGTTGTTCCCTATGTTCCCTAGTAGCACAAGATTGTAAGTTTACTGTTTGCCCCTTTTCATTCACCTTTCGTGCCCATACCCTATGTTCTGAGGGGTAGAGCACCATTTTTCATTATTTAATCCTGGTGTAATGATGGGGTGGATAACATTACTTTCACCCCCTCCCGTATGATCAAAGCTGCTGTTACCTGCATCCATAACTGTGCTTGTATAAAACTGAAAGCTAAAGACACATTATCTTGAACTGTACTAAGCGCTTCTACTATTAACTTGTCATCTTGGACCCTGGCCTTTTAGGGATAACTGTAGGGGTTGTTTTAAGTTTGCCAGCCCACCTGCTGCAGTGGCCAGCTCTCTCATAGATCCAGTATACTGATTAGAACCTAGGACCAAGGCCATTCAGCATTGTTTTGGATAGATGTACTCCAGAACTTCAATTACAATTATATACAAAACAATTCTATAAATAAAACTACAAACTACCCCCCCCCCCACAACACACTAATTTTGCCCGAATGTCCCAGATTGAGAAGCAAGATGTATTCTGTTACCATCTGTGTAGCAGTTGTCTTCTGTTAAGTGGGCAGCTTTCCTTATCTCTTCCACAACCAATCCTCTCTCAGGGGAGACATCTGCTGATAATGGGCTATTGAATGTCACTGCATGACTGATAAGAACTATAGCATCCCATTGTGAGATGCTCCTCCCAGAGGGAGGAGCCAAGCATTTCTACCTGGATATAATTCTTGGGGTTAGTCTGGAGGCAAGGATGACACTGTCAGTTCACCTGAGTGATTGTGGCATATAAATTCCTGGCAATGATCCTTTCAATCAGATATGTGTTTTAAAAAGCCTGTGGAAACTACCACTTAAAAGTCAATACTTCATTTCGATGCACTCTGTAACACTGGCAGTCTCGGTCATTCTTGGAAAGGAGCCACACTTTATAAAAGCTTTTAAGTAGTTAGGCCCCAGTGTGTTTTCTGGTGCTCCTCCCTTACTAGTGACCACACGTATGGGAAGGGATTACCAGCTCCCTTTCAATGGTAGCCCACCCCTCTTGGTTATATGTCCCTTTTGATTAGTATTATTATTATATTCTGGCTTAACTTTAAGGGAAATCTGTCCATAATTACCTCACCTTTTGCTGCTTTCTTTGCCTTTCCATCCACCAGCTCATTTCTTTTTCCCAATTCTGAGCTCACTCTCTGGTGTGCTTTAATATGCATAATTGCTACCTTTTCAGGCAGCTGAACTACTTCCAGCAGCCGGATTCTCTCTTGTGCATGTTTAATGTACTTTCCTTGTGAAGTCAGCAGTCCCCTCTCTCTCCAGATAGCTCCATGTGCGTGCACAACCCTGAATGCATACCTCGAATCTGTATAAATGTTTATTCTCTTTCCTTTTGCCATTTCCAAGGCACAGGGCAGTGCAATTATCTTGGCCTTCTGCGCAGAGGTGCCTGTTGGTAAGGGTCCAGATTCTATTACCTCTCTGCAGGTAGTGATTGCATATCCAGCATGTCACTTTCCACTGGCAACGTAGCTACTCCTGTCAGTGAACCAGGTCTCTGCATCATCCAAAGGAGTGTCCTTTAAGTCTGGGCAGCTGGATTAAGTAGTTTCAATAGTCTCCAGGCAATCGTGGTGTACTGCTTCTCCTTGATTTCCACCGAGAAAAAAAAGATCTAGAAGTCCCAAAGCTGGAGCTGACATGAGGGCACTCTTTAGCTGGTGTAAGGCCCATGTGGCTTCCTTTGTCCACTGGAGATCTCTATCTGACAAACAGTCCGTAATTATAAACCCACAGCTGGCACCACCCTGCCATGTCTGTGCCTTTTTCTTTAATACTCTGTATCCTTGGAGTACTAGGAAATCTGAAAGGCTTCTTCCTTCTTCCTGTGGAGTTTCCCAGGACTCTGGATCTTTGCAAGTTGTTCTCCAAACAGAGTGAAAAATAGTAAAAAATAAGAAAAAGGGAGTAAAAGGATACCAGCCGAGATACCCCAAGGTAGCCCTTGGCGGGGGGGGGGGGGGGGTTATGTTAGCTAACAGAGATACAAATCCCTGTACCAAGAGAAATATAGAGTATGCAGTAGTTGATGGGAAAAACATGCAAACTTTTGAAAAAGGGAAATTAACCTTAAACTGGTAAACTCAAACTTGTGAATTATATGCTCTGAAAAGAACACTGGAGTATGTAACACACAAGAAAGGAGCTATGGATGCATTGGGATTTTTTTGGAGTAGCAAGGCAAGTGACTGAAAGATGTATAACTTGCCAAAGGATAAATAAAAAGGTGATGAGAAAAACAACATTAGGAGGTCCTGAGTTAGCTCTCCGACCATTTCAAAGTATCCAAGTAGAAGTTTAGATTTGTTAGGCTCTAAAATTTATTTATAAATTCAAAAGAACTGTTCAATCCAGAAGAAAGAATATGCCATATGCTGGACGGGAGATTTTGGGGAAAAAAAAAATTCTTTAAAGTGTGAGAAACCACCGAGACAAGGCAAGAAAAGAAAAAAAAAGGGGGGGGGGGGGAGAAAAGGGCTGGGAACAGGAGGAAAGGAGGAAAGAAAAAGATTTGGATTCTTTTTCAAGTGTTGTCTCCTCCGTTCCCACTTGCCCCCCCCCCACCACCCGCGGCTGCCCCGCCGGTCCCGGTTCCCATCCCGGCCCCGGTCTCGCCGCTCGGGGCTGCACCTGTGATAAGTTAGAGAAGACTCTTTGTTCATCAAGACAGAAAGAAGAAGCCTTGTGTAGATAACAGAGAATCAAAGGAGAAGCCTTGTGTAGATAACAGATAATCAAAGGAGAAGCCTTGTGTAGATAACAGAAGACCGCCAGACAGAAACTAGTTAGTATGTTGATTACTTAAGCTAGGTGTGTAATTAGAACTTAGGTGCATATGGAAAAGACCATTGCAGGGCCGTGGACTTTCGCCGGGGAAGAAGAGAGGAGCTTCCCTTGGGCGACCAACAGAGAGCAGAAGACGACCCCCTAGCAACAGAAGGCGCAAGTGCAGAGTACACCCAGAGATATCGCGGCCCCGGGAAAAAAAAAGTATAAAAAGACTGTGGGAAGGGGGAAAACGGTGTGTGGGCCGTTTTTGCGGAGCGGGGACTCCCCGGCTGCACCCAGCGCTGTTTGCTTGCCATCGCTTGCTGTAATCAATAAATTTCTGATTGACTCTTGAACGGCTGAACAAATTATTCGCCTCTATTTATAACACACCGCCGGTCCTCGCCGCCATCCCGGCTCCGGACACGCCGGTCAATTTGTCTGCCCCGGTCCTGGCCGCCTGGCCCACGGCCACTCCGCCGGCCGTGCCGGGTTCCGTCCTGCCGCGTGGTCTGGGGTCACCGTCCTTCTAAGGTCGTCCTCCGCCGACCGTGGCGGGTGGGGTCCTGTCTGTCCCGTCTGTCCCGTCTGTCCCATCCCCGGCTGCCCAGCCTGTGCCGGCTGCGCTGGGCGCCGCCGCTGCTGCCGGGGCCGCCCTGCCTGCTTTGTCTCTGCCGGGAGCTGCCGAGTCGGGCGCCATCAGCCATGTGCGACTCGGTCTCCACCGAAGATCCCCCTTTGGTGGTTCTGGCAGCGGACCCCGCCTGCGCCTTGGTGGACTAAGCCTCGGCGCGGATTCCTCCCCTAAACCCTCCTCCTGCCCTGCGTTTCGTTCCCTCGGTAACCACAACTCCGGCTGTTCAGGGAAACTCTCTCTAGAGGAAGCGCCTCCTGAGCGGGGTCAGCGAGGAGGGGAGAAAGAATATCGTAATTTAATGATCAAGAGAATGGGGGTGGGGGGGGCAGCATCTCTTGGGCAAAATGCTGAAGGGGCTTTTGAGACACAGCAGGGGAAAGGGGAGGCTCCAATTGAATGGTTGGACAGACTTGAGAGAAATATAGGGCAACGTTCCAGAATGGATCCTGAGACTGATGTGACAAAAACTTTGTTAAGGATTAACTTTGTTACTGGTGCTTGGACAGATATTAGGAAAAAAATTGGAAAAAATTGAAGATCGGCATGATAAATCATTAGATGGTTTATTAAAGGAGGCTCAGAAAGTTTGTGGCCAAAGCTAAACTAGAAGCAAGGATTATGGCAGTCACCATGCAAAAAAAAAACCAAAAAAAAAACAATTAAAAGAAAAATCAAAAACACACAAGTACTACTCCAAGAAATGACGGTAGTAGAGACAGGGGAACAGGAAAGAATAAAACCCCAATACAAACCAAGTCTCAGAAGCATTCTAGGAATGTCTGCTTTTACTGTAAGAGCAAAGGACATTATAGGAGAGACTGTCCTAAGAGGGTAAAAGATCTGAAAATCTTCTGAGAGATGGGCACAAAAGAGGAATAGAGAAGTCATAATCTCTATATTTTAGGGGACAAATACCATCTGGAGCCGGTAATAACTTTAAAAGTGGGTCCCCAAGAAGAAGAATTAGAAGTTGTGGTAGACACAGGGGCAGAAAGAACCTGTCTGTTAAATATTCCAAAATATTATAGTTTGAACAAAGATACTGTAAAGTAACAGGAGCAAAAGGAGAGAGTTTCACAGTGCCTGTCATTAAAAATGTGGTAAAAGAGGGAGAAACTGGATTTTGGATGGGGGATGTTTTATTGGTCCCAGGGACGGGTAGCAACTTATTGGGACGAGATTTACAAGTGAAATTAGGAATAGGGGTTGTCCCAGAAGATGGGGAGATGACAGCTAGAGTTTTAAAATTAGGCCAACAGGATGAAGAAAAAATTAACAAGGAAGTTTGGGCTAGGGAAGAAAATAGGGGAGGATGCTTCATGCTGAGCAGATGTGTTGCATCCCGGACTTTGGGTTTAGGTTGGGGTTCTGATGTGTCTTAGCAAATCCTGTGTACCCCCATGTATCCCCCGGTTTTCCCCCCCTTGCAGTACCCGGTTCCCGAGCTGCCTGACCATGTGGCCTGGCTCCTGTCCCCTCCTGTGGGTCCTTTCCTGCTGTTATTCCTCCCCCGTGGCTGGGGCTGCCCCGGGCCCCTGGCACCGCCCCTGCATGCCCCTATTGGTTCCCCCGTGGCCAGGACCGCCCTGGGACCGCCCCGGGTCCTGGTGCCATCCCCTACTGCGTCCCTATTGTCTTCCCCAGACCACGTGACACCCCCCGCTCCTCCCTCCATAAAACTCCCACGAGGCCGGGGCCGGGCGGCCATATTGTCCAACTCAGGAACTGGGAGCACATCAATAAAATGCTCTCAGCTCCTGCCGCGGGGAATTTGGTCCTTCCTCCTCCCCGTTTATTGAGGTCCCTTGCGCGCAGTGGTAGAAGTGGCCGACCCACCTTCCCAGAGCCACAGAGCCCGGGAGCAGGGGTGGGACCGGGACCAGAGGAGCCGCGGTGCCCCGCCGGGCACGGCGGCTGCTCCGGACCCGGGAGAAACACCAGAATGCCGCACAGATGTCTTCATTGAGCTGTTGATTCAGCTAATTCTTTCCCCTTTGCTGTGTACAAGTAGTTTAAATTATTTATTCCAATTTGCATTATCTTGCACTTGACATAGCAAAACCTGCTTTTAATTTATTTTGAGTCGATGTGAGGCTGTTCAATCAGGTGGTTCTCAGTGTGTAAAGTTAAACTAAAGGTAACACCAGCTGCTTAGTAAGTCAATGAGAAACATTTTTCCTTCCAGCCAGTCTTTTTCATGTACCCAAATGTGTTTTGCTTTCTTGGTTTTTGTTTTGTTTGTTTGTTAGTGTTTCTGGAAGTGTTGACTGCTTGCAGTGCACCTAGAACAGCAGCTAGAGTTGTGCATGCATAGCACTTCTGGAAAATAGGGCTCATTTTTTTACCCACAATTGGAGGTGGCTACATATATGAAAGGGAACCTACAAAGCTAGATGAAGAAAAGGATTCAATATCTTCTAATATAAGCTGTTAATTTGTTACTTTCAGCATCACTGTGGATGTGTGACACACACACATGAAAAAGATGGTGGGGGGGATCTCTGCTTGCTGTAGTTTTATTTCTTGAATAAGTTAGAAAGCTGTGAGGAAGTTGTGGGTTCCTTGTTTGGTTTATCCAGGCCTGCAGGGAGGGCTTGGACATGATTCCTTCTGTGCTGCAGGTAGCCCTGCAGCATGGCAGCAGTAGCTTGCCTCTGGTGAGTTTGCAGGCAGGGTGCTTCACCACTGCAGTGCTCAGGTGCTGTTTCCTATTGTGACATTAAGGCTTGAATTCAAGAGTGCCTCTTCCCATCCAGTTATTGTTTGTACCACAGGAGCCTCTTTGGGCAGTGTTTCCTAGCAAAAAGAGAGTATTGCAGAGACAAATTCCTTACTTGCTGTCCCCCCCACTGTATTCATATTTTGTCCATTCCCTCTTCAAATTATAAATTTGTAAAACTCATGCTCTGTGTCCTCAGACGCCCTTCCCAAATCAAACCTTGGCTTTGTTGCAAATTGCATTGCACTAACTAATATTGTCTTAAATTTTTTGGTGCAGGCAGGGTCACTTCAGAAGTAAGTTGTTGTTTACCTTGTTCCTGCAACCTTTTCAAGCTTGTGAATGGAAAAAAAATTGTGACAGCAAAGCAAGTCTTTAGTTATGGCACTGTCAGGTGTGAGAGGCTAGTAGCCTTGGTGGAGGGTGCCATGAATTGCATGCTTGCAGAACACACATAACAGAAGTAATTTAATTTGTAAAGAAGTTGAAAAAGGGGGGAGGGGTGATTAGCAGACTCACCTCTCCAGGATGCTGGAATGTGGACTGATGTTGGAAGGTAGACTGATGTTGCAATGTGGATGTTGGAATGTGCAGTGAAGCTGTCTTAGTGCTAAAAGAGGACAAGGGTTTGAATGCAGTCTCTGCATAAAGGACAGAGAAGTGTCTTAACACATAGCTGTTACAAAGTTGTTCAATGCCAAACTGGGGTCTAGGAAAAGTTTAGCAGAACAGGCCCTCCTTGAAGGGAAAAGAGGATATGTAGACTAAAGAAAGAGAATGTCTGTTGTAGATGTCGGCAAACCCAATGGGAAGAATGATGATGTCTAACTCCATTTCAGAAGGCTGAATGATTTCTTTATTATAATTATGCTATAATACATTAATATACTAGATAAAAGAAGATACTAAATACTACACGCTACTTTCTCTATCATATCTAACTCACTCCCAACTCGTGACCCTGTTCTCCACAGTCCAGACACAGGTGGATCCGATTGGCCATCAGGCCCAAACAATCCACCATGATCCAACCAAGCGCTCACTCTAGGTAAACAATTCTCCAAACACATTCCACAAGAGAAAAACAAGGAGCAGAAAAAGAAATAGTTTTCTCTTTCATTTCTCTCTGTGCACCTCAATAAAAAATCCTGAGAGAGAGAGAAATGTGCTTGCCACATATCACCATTTTAGTATAAGTTAAAAAAAATAAAATAAAAAGCTGCATCTGCAATTCTTCTGCAGGGCCCTGCAAAAGAGAGCAAACACATCTCAAAAGGTCCCCTTATCAATTTGCTAGTTATCAATCAAAAACCAAATCAAATGCTGATGTGGAATGTTAAAAGAGATCCTTTACCTGCAAACCATCTATCAAATCTCTAAAATAAAACTTACAACATAAAAACCCAAACAACAATTAAAAGAATGCTCAAATTTCAAAGTCCAAACAGCTGATTCTCAGGAGAAGGTGTCCATTGATTGGAAACGTTGATCTTGACATCCTCAAAAGTCCTTCTCAATGCTGAAACAGAGAACTGCTGAATCCTGAAACAAAACAACTGAAGAAAGTCCAAACAAAAATTAAAAACCCATAAACAAAAACCAAATGTGACATCACATAATTATCTAACACCAAAACACTGAATGTCATCCCAGAGACTGCAACAACTGATAAAACCAACTCTGAGCTGATCGTCAACCATGCAAACATACCTTTCTTGTGCAAAAAAACATCACCAAATTAAAAAAAAACCTGAAAAAATCTCTGAAATGCCATGGCCAAAACTCTTAAATCAACCACTTTTTTACTTATTTTTTTGTCTTTTCAACCACCTCTATTTAATTAATCTTAAATCTATTTTTTTTTTTTTTTTTAAATCTTGGAATCAGAATGCCCAGCAAGTAGCAGGTTTTAAGACCCTGCGCAGCTGGCGGCCCCGGTCCATGCGGTCCATGCGGGCGGAGGCAGGATCCCAAACCCGGCCGTGGGGGGCACACGGGGCCCTCCGGCCGGGGGGCTGGACCAATCGGCCCCAGCCCGACCGGCGGGGCGGGATCTTCATCTTCACAGCCCGCCCCCACCATGCGGCCAGTGTCACGGCAAGTCTTCTAGCATTTTGTTCAGCCCGCACTGCGTCTGGCCGTGGCCGCAGCCGCAGCCGCAGCATTTCAGGACGCGGTTGGCCCCGCCCCTCAAACGAGAGCATAACACAAGAACTGCCCCAGGGCTCAGCAGAGAAGGTGTTTTCCCTAGAGAAACGTTGATTCTCAGGACCTGCGGCACGGTTGGGCCGGCATGCAGCTCTCTGACCCCTGGCAGCAGCACCCCCACGCTCTCCGGGCACAAGACTGTGATAAACTGTGGTAACTTGTTTGTTCATCAAAAGAATTGGAATATTAAAGGAGGAAATATAAAATTAAAGTATAAGGGACTAACCTGCTTGTTAGGAGATAAGGGAAGCATCTGTGAAGTTGGGAAACAGCAACTTGTGGGTTTTACTAAAAAAAAAAAAGGACAAAAAAGAAGCAACTGCTACAAACCGCAAGGCTATAGACATATTGCAAAACCGCAAGATCACAAGTATGATTAATCACCATATAGGGAGCTTTTCTTAGCTTTTTTTTTGCAGACACAGGCTAAGGATATTGGGGGATGGCCGGAGCTGATTATGAAATCAGCGACCACCAGGCAACGGCCACCGGACTAGACAACATAGGAGTGCTCCGGGAACGCCCATCACTGTCCGGAAACGATTGTGAAATCAACGATCACCTGCCTCGACACAACGCAGAGACGATGCAGAGGGATGCTCAAGCTACGCACACCGTTATCACAAAAGACACGAATGAAGAAACCTCCAAGAAACTATAAAAAGAGACTGAATAAGGGAGTGGGGTGTGGGGCACTGCAGTGTGGGACACTGCAGGAGGGGCGGCTTGGAGACCCCTACCCACCCAGCGCTGTTTTGCTTGCTACTGCTTGCTGTAATTAATAAAATTCTAATTGACCTTAAAAAGGCTGAATCAAATTATTCACCTCAATTTATCACAATTTGGTGCCGTGACTCGGATAAAAGAAACCCCGGAGGGAGGTCCCACTAGGGTGAGGCGCCCCACCGCCTTTTTGCGGTGGCCCTAAGGGGGGGCTTCCTCCTTGGGCCATTACCGACGAACCTAAAACTCAGTAGCAAGCAAAGGTACCCCCGTTAATCTTTGTGCACGAAGAACCGCGGAAGAGTGAACACGCAGGAAGCGTAAGTAACCCCCGGTGGGCGGTGGGCCTCTTTTTCCCGGTGGGTGGTGGGCCTCCTTTTTCCAGGGTTGGGTGACGTAGGAGGGGGAGAGCTGCACCCCCTCGGCGTTGAGTTACCCTCGGTGGGGAGGCTCCTGGGTTAGGAGGAGAGCAAGCGGGCCTAACCCAGACGTGGAGGTGGACTGCGTCAAAGTTCCTGGGGCGGGGGATCCCCGGAGAAACTTCCCCAAGTTTCGGCTTACTAATTTGGTATAAGTGTATGTGCTCGGTGGGCCCCGTACAAGCAGGCTCCGGAATGCGTGTGAAAGGGACAAAGCCTCGACCCCGGAAACGGGGTCATTAAGAGTCGTTTAGGGGTGTGTAGTCCCGGGGTGAGTGAGGAGAGTGAGAAGACACACAGGGCGAAGCCCCGGTCGAGAAACAGAGGCGCCAGAAAGACGTGAGTAGTCCGATCCGCTCGGTCGCTCGGTCAGGGGTGGGAGTCCTGGAGTGTAGCGAATGCGAACGTGTGTGTGAGAGGGGAACTGGCAGCTCAGATTCCCCAAGTGAGTGTGGACCCCATAGTAGTGCGTTTCCCATATCCGGTGACGGAGTGGGCCACGAATTGGGGGAAGCGACTGTCGTATTGTTTGTGTTGAGTGTGAGAAGGCACTCTAGAAGATGGGTCAGAGAAAAAGTAAATCTGCTGAACCCATGGGTGGGAGAATCTCAGTAAAACTTCCTCGGATCCCAGAGGAAAGTCCACTAGGCCTAATGGTAAAGTATTGGTATGCCTTTCCTTAAAGAAAAGGAAAAGAAAAGGTTAAAATGATCCATTATTGTATGGAAATTTGGGGAGGTAAACAAATAAGGGGAGACCAACTATATTGGCCCGTATTTGGGTCGTTTGAGGATTGGATCTGTCAAGCTCTAAATATATATGTTAACTCCAAAGAGCCCTTTAACCAAGAGGAGAGTGAATATGCAGCTCTTTGGATAGTGGGAGAGACAAGAACAAAACTATTTGCTTTCAATAGTAAAAGGAAAAAGAAAAGCATGCAGGAGGAGGAAATACCCCCAGTTATCCCTCCTCCCTATATACCACCACCTCCTCCAGTACCTCCACCCCTGCTACAATACCCAGACCCCTCAGCCCCCGTTCGAGAATTATCTGATGACGAGGGATCAGAGGTTAGGGGGTCGGAGGGGAATACCCCCAGGATGTCCCGGAGAGTCACTAGGAGTCAAACCCAACAAAGGGAGAAACAAGAACTGGGCATATTTCCTCTTAGGGAACATGGGATGGGAATGGTACCCAACCCAAATGCAGCACAACCAGGGCAGTCAGCCCAGATTTTGGGAGTGGGATATATATCTGTCCCACTAAGTCCGGGAGATGTCTGGGATTTTAAAAAGGAAATGGGACATCTGTTGGAAGACCCCCTGGGGGTGGTGGAGCGATTAGACCGATTTTTAGGACCTAACATTTACACTTGGGAGGAGCTGCAATCCATCTTGGGAATCCTATTTTCTGTAGAGGAAAGGAGAATGATTAGGGAGACAGGTATGAGGATCTGGGACGATGAACACCAGCAAGGACCGTTAGCAGACACCAAATGGCCCCTCCAGAATCCCCAGTGGAATAACCAAGACCCAGTACATCGCATACACATGAGTGATTTGCGGAATATAATATTACAGGGAATAAGGAAGGCCGTTCCTCGTGGGCAGAATGTACAAAAGGCATTTAAAGAGCACCAGTAAAAAGATGAAGATCCAACAGAATGGTTGGAGAGATTGAAGAAAGCTTTCCAGTTGTATTCAGGGGTGGACCCCAATACCCCAGAAGGGGAGACACTTTTGAAGGTGCATTTTGTAGTCAATTCTTGGGTAGACATTCGGAAGAAGTTGGAGAAATTAGAAGGATGGCAAGCGAAAGGATTGGATGAGTTGTTGCGAGAGGCTCAAAAGGTGTGTGTTAGGAGAGAAGATGAGAGTTTTAAAAAGCAGTCTAAAATCATGTTGGCAGCAGTAAGGGAGGGACAACAGAATCCCCAGAGAAGAACTGGAGGTCATTCCAGATGTCAGACTGATGTCCAGCGAAGTCGGTTTGAAGGGAAGTTGAGAGGTGGAGAGAGCATTGTCTGTTTCTATTGTGGGAAGAAGGGACACATGAGGAGAGAGTGTCGGCAGAGGATTGCTGATGAGGAACAGTTCAAAGAAGATTAGGGGGGTCGGGGGCTCTATCTGCTGGGGACAAGAGAAAGAACAGAGCCCCTGGTAAAATTAAAAATAGGTCCCTAGCAACAAGAACATGAGTTCCTTGTGGACTCAGGGGCGGAGAGATCAACCGTCCAGACCCTTCCCCAAGGGTGTAAGATTTCACCTGAAATAATACAGGTGATTGGGGCCAAAGGGGAACCCTTTGGAGTACCTGTAATTAAGGATGTACTCTTAGAAAGTGATTCTAAATTAGGAATTGGGTCATTTTTACTAGTTCCAGAAGCAGATTATTATCTATTAGGGAGAGATTTGATGGTCGAGTTGGGGATAGGGATAGAGGCAAAAAAGGGAGAACTAACAGTAAAACTATATCCTCTCTGGGCTGAAGACGAAAAAAAGATTAACCCAGAAGTTTGGTATACCCCCGACAGTGTGGGGAAATTAAATATTGAACCCTTTGAGGTAACTATCAGAAACCCAGAAATCCCTGTCAGGATTCGGCAATATCCCATACCCAAAGAGGGGAGGGAAGGACTAAAAACAGAAATAAAGAGACTTTTGGAAAAGGGACTTTTAGAACCCTGCATGTCCCCTTTCAATACCCCCATCCTGCCAGTAAAGAAACCGAATGGCAGTTACAGATTGGTGCATGACTTGCGGGAAATCAATAAAAGAACAGTTGAAAGATTCCCGGTCGTAGCCAATCCACATACTATTTTAAGCCAACTTGGCCCAGAAAACCAGTGGTATAGTGTAATAGATCTTAAAGATGCTTTTTGGGCCTGTCCCCTTAAGGAAACTTCTAGAGATTATTTTGCTTTTGAATGGGAAGACCCGGATACACATAGAAAACAACAATTGAAGTGGACAGTCCTTCCCCAGGGGTTTACCGAATCCCCAAATTTGTTTCGGCAAGCTCTGGAACAAATATTGGCAGAATATTTACAGGGGGAGGGGACTGTGCTTCTACAATACGTAGATGATTTATTAATTGCAGGGAAAGAAGAAGAAAGAGTAAGGGGAGAAACTATAAAACTCCTAAATTATTTAAGGCTTTAGGGACTCAAAGTTTCAAAGTCGAAATTACAATTCGTGGAAGAGGAAGTTAAGTACCTCGGACACTGGCTGACTCAGGGGACTAAGAAATTGGATACTGATAGAGTCCAAGGAATAGTTTCCCTGGAAGCTCCAAAAACTAAAAGGCAGGTTCGACAGTTACTGGGACTTTTTGGGTATTGCAGACAATGGATTGAAAATTTTAGTGGGAAAGTTAAATTTCTGTATGAAAAATTAACAACAGACGGGCTATTAAAATGGAGCTCCGAGGATGAGACCCAGTTAAAATCATTAAAAACTGAATTGGTCAATGCCCCGGTTCTCAGCCTCCCGGATCTAAAAAGACCATTCTTTTTATTCATTAATGTCAATGAAGGGGTGGCGTAGGGGGTGTTAGCCCAGGAATGGGCTGGAGGAAAGAAACCAGTGGCATATCTTTCAAAGCTTCTCGACCCTGTTAGTCGAGGGTGGCCTGCCTGTCTGCAGTCGATAGTGGCTGCTGCCCTTTTGGTAGAAGAAGCAGGAAAGATAACTTTTGGGAGTGAACTGAAGGTTCTATCTCCTCATAACATCCGTGGAGTACCACAACAAAAAGCGGATAAATGGATAACAGATGCCAGACTCCTAAAGGATGAAGGCATCCTAATTTCTTCTCCTAGGTTAAGTATTGAAACCACAAGCTTACAAAATCCAGCTCAGTTTCTATATGGGGAACCAGTAGTGGGACTAACTCATGATTGTCTTTTGCAAATAGAGGAACAAACAAAAATAAGACCAGATCTCGAAGAGGAGGAATTAGAAGAAGGATATCGATATTATGTAGATGGATCCTCTCGGGTCCTTGAAGGAAAAAGGAAATCTGGGTATGCTATTGTGGATGGGAAGATTCTTGAGAAAATAGAATCTGGTCCTCTTAATCCCAGCTGGTCAGCACAAGCATGTGAATTGTATGCAGTACTCAGGGCTTTAGAACTACTAAAAGGAAAAGTTGGGACCATTTATACTGATTCAAAATATGCTTATGGGGTGGTTCATACATTTGGTAAAATCTGGGAAGAAAGGGGACTTATCAATTCACAGGGAAAGGGATTGATACATGGGGAATTAATTCGGAAAGTGCTCCAGGCCTTGAGAGGTCCGGAAAGAATAGCTATTGTTCATGTAAAAGGACATCAAGTGGGGATGGGAAACTCAGTACGGGGAAATAACTTAGCCGACCAGGAGGCGAAAAAGGCAGCTCTAATGAGTTTAAAACCATATAAGGGGGGGGGGTCGCACAAAGGGAAGATTGCTCCACTTGTGGAGCTGACTTAGAGGAAGAACCATGTTGGGCTTGTTGGGATGCATACGGAATTGATTCGATACAGTGTGCCTGTGATAACCCCCAAGAGAAACATTGCCGGTTCCATGGACCCATTAACCATGTGTTAGCCTTCACGGTACAGGAAAAACAAAAATTAAACCAAATGGGGGTGAAGGAAAAAGAGGGAGGCAAGTGGATACTACCGGACGGGCGGGAGGTACTCCCAAAAGGAATGGCAATGAGGGTCCTGCAAGCAATTCATGAGAAAACCCACTGGGGAACACAAGCCCTGGTTGACCAATTTGCAATTAAATATATGTGCATAGGGGTCTATAACCTTGCACAACAGGTAACCCAACAATGTTTAACCTGTCAAAGAATAAATAAACAACAATTAAGAGAAAGACCAATGGGCGGAAGGGAACTGGCACAACGACCCTTTTCACATATACAAATAGATTTTACAGAATTACCAAAAGTGGGGAGGTATAAATATTTATTGGTACTGGTAGACCACTTAACCCATTACGTGGAAGCTTATCCTATGGCCCGAGCTACTTCGAACACTGTGGTAAAAGTATTATTAGAGCAAATTATCCCCCGGTATGGATTAATTGAGTGTTTAGACTCGGACCGGGGACCCCATTTCACCTCTAAAATTGCAAAAGATGTCCTGACAGCTTTGGGAACTCAATCGAAATATCACACCCCATGGCATCCACAGAGCTCGGGGAGGGTGGAAAGGATGAATGGAGAAATAAAAAAACAACTCACAAAATTAATGCTGGAAACAAAAATGTCATGGGTTAAGTGCCTACCTCTTGCCTTATTGAACATTCGAACTCAACCCCGAACTGATGTGGGAATCTCCCTATTTGAAATGCTATTTGGAATGCCTTATGATATGGAAGCCCCCACAGATCACCCCTGCCTAAAAGATTCTCATATTAAATTCTACATCACCCAAATTATGAGCAGAAGGCAGGAATTGAGGAAGAAAGGAGTGTTGGCACAGAGACCACCTCTGGATATAACAATCCATAAGATAAAACCAGGGGATCAAGTACTTATTAAGTCTTGGAAGGAAGATTCCTTAACTCCATGCTGGGACGGTCCTTTTCTTGTTTTGCTTACCACAGAAACGGCAGTCAGGATGGCCGAAAAGGGGTGGACTCACGCCAGCCGAGTGAAAGGCCCGGTTGCTACAAATAACCAGTGGAGAGTGACTAGCCAGCCTGGGAACTTGAAAGTGACTCTTAAGAAAAACTAATGAACTCTGTGGACATTATCCAAATCAACCATAAGGGGGAGCAAAAGGGATACAATTACAAACTAGCTGAAGACTCCATAGTGATTTGTAATAAGGAAGGTTGTGGAGATTGTTATCCTTTTGTGTGCTTTATATGTAAAATTTGCCAAGAACGGTGGAGGGTCCATTGCCAGAGGGGAAGACCACCAATTGGGGTTTGTACTGAGTGCTATAAAAACTCAGCGAAAACTAACTGAAACTGTGCTAAGGATAGGAGAATCGGAAAATCGGTGGGTCAGTTTTGGATCTGAGTGGTGGGAAATATTTACCAAGGGAGTATACCCTGAGTATTTTTGTTTACATACTAACGAGCCCACTCCATTTGCTGCTCAGATAATAAAAGGGTGTTGTCGAAAGGAACTGAAGGGGATTCCTTGCAACCCACTTCTGGTCAAAGATAAGAACTGGGAACAGAACAAGGCTAGGCAGGAGCGGAAAAGGGGACGCTCAGGCGAGTACCACTGCTGCCGAGAAGATGGTTTACCTCGCGGCTCGAAGCACCCGAGTCGGCGAGCGAGGCAGAGAGGAAAAGGCCAAGCCCCCTCTAAGTGGAACAATGCTAAAATGCTCCAACCATTGCCAGTTGAGTACTAGGCTCCCTCAAAGGACCAGTCTAAGTGCCTCTGAAACACCAAGGGAGCAGCAAGCCAAAAAGGGGAAAGCAGGATATTATGAAACAAAAACAAGGCTAGGACTCCACCCTTATTGGCAAATTATTAGCTTTCTATTGCTCTGTCCTAGTGGTGTTTCTGGTCAAGACAATGCTGAATGGCTGTGGTCCCAAGCCTTTACCCAATACACTGGATCTATGGGAAGCCAGCCTGATTTAGAAGGTTTAAATTTAACAACTCTAGTCATGCACGATAACCAGATATATACTAAGCAGGAGTGGAAAAGACAGGAGGGGTGGTCACTTCAAGGAACCATAGGAGAGGAAATTAAGATAGGGTGTCGAATGATTAACGGGACTACCTACAATAAAGTTATCCAAATCAGTGTGGATAATCACAAGCATTCGAAGGTCTGCAATCATCCAAGTGAATTAGACTGTTGGTATAACTTCACATTAAGACAAACTGTTGACGTGGTTTGCCTCTGGGCCCACAACACCATTGGGTTGTCTTTCAAATTTATAATAAACGCCATGGCCAAGCCTTTTACAAACCACTCCAGCATTCAAGTACACACTCAAAATATACCATTCAGTCTTGAACCCAAGGTTTATGAAATCGGCCCATATGTTATAAGAAATACGGGTCAACAAAAACTGCTCTTTAACCCAGAATGGTCCCTTAAATGTGTTGAACTGGTAATGGAAACGAATATCTCGGCAGTTCAGCCAGCCTGCTCTCCCTTCCTAAGGTCATCCTTCGAAGGATGGATAAAGTGGCTACAAAAACAAGTACATCTCCGAGGTAGAATGCAAAGGGATTTAACCGGGATGTTAGGAACCGGATTGGGGGTTTTGAATGGGATTGACTCTGAGATATTAATGAACAAATTAGCTGCAGCAACTAACGATCTGACAAAATTAAAGCAGCCTTTACAGTCATCTCTATTAGCACTAGGAGATAATCAGTGGCAAGTCTCAAAGGTACTGCCAAGATGGAGAGATATTGAGAATCATGACCGTGACTTACTGGTAGACATGTTACAAGTGGCACAAGAGAACATATCTTTAGCCCTTAGTTGTATACAAGCACAATTATGGATACAATCAACAGCAGTTTTAATCATAAGAGAAGGAAGTGAGGGGGTGTTTCCAACTGAAGTATGAAGGGTCGTCTGGGACAATGCCACAGACTTTGAGAGGGACTCCCAATCTTGGTGGACCTTGGTAAATTTTACCTATAATCCCACCACTAACACCGCTACTGCCTTTGTGCTCACTATACGGAATGCCATAATTCACACTATACACCCTATTGTTGCCTTAGGAATAAGTCATGAAAAGTCAGTATTATACCCCTCAGAACATAGGGTATGGGCCTGGAAAAACCAAGGGAAATGGAAAACCATTAACCTAGAGCCTTGCATTGCTCGGGAACAGCAGGGATTTATCTGTGAGACTAATTTAATTAGCGCTCAAGACGTATGCCTTGACACTGACCAAGGCATTTGCCACTTTGAAATCCGCCCAGACCCCAACCCACAAACTGTATTAGTGTATATAGGTAATGGCTGTGTGTGTTTAAGGACTGTGTGTGATGTTATAGAAATTGATAAGAACAAGGTCTCCTTATTTACTAGAAATCATTCCAATTTCTGTATTTGCAACTTTATCAAAGTTACTGGGTGCGACTTTAACTACTCAGCACCAGTTGTATCCCACCAATTAATAAAATCAAACTACACAACATACAACAAATTACCACCCACACCCATTGGAATTAATTTAACCCTGGTTAAACAATTAATGAAACACCAAGATCTAATCAAAATTATAGAAGAAATTCACAAGAATGGGCAGAAAACTCTCGTAACTGTCCATCATGACATAACTGAAATAAACAGAGTCCTGCGAAGAGTAAAAAAGGATGCAAGCCATAACTGGTGGGATGCACTATTCGGATGGTCACCAACTGCAACTGGGATCATGAACACTTTAAGTCACCCCATTATAGTTTTACTAATTCTAGTCGGTATAAGTTTAATAATGTCCATTTTAACACTCATATGGAATTGGAGGATGCTGAAACGCGTGGCTACTTTGACTTCACTCTTTAGAACTCATGGAATCCTGCTGAAAGAGAACTGTCCTGAAATAGAAGACACTTTACTTCTAGCATACGAAGCAGCAAAGCGATTTGATGAACAAAATGGTAAAAGAGAAAATGGGGGATTGTGATAAACTGTGGTAACTTGTTTGTTCATCAAAAGAATTGGAATATTAAAGGAGGAAATATAAAATTAAAGTATAAGGGACTAGCCTGCTTGTTAGGAGATAGGGGAAGCATCTGTGAAGTTGGGAAACAGCAACTTGTGGGTTTTACTAAAAAAAAAAGACAATAAAGAAGCAACAGCTACAAACTGAAATGAACAGAGCTAATGCCTTTATTAATGTTCAGCTCTTTATTAAAAAGATCAGCTGCGCAGGGGGCTCGACGCAGAGCTCGCCCCCACGGTTGTAGCTTTCCCAGGCGGCCGAAAGGAAGGAGGCGTGCAGAGTCTGTCACTGGAGTCCAGAGCAGCAGCTGTCCTTTCTTCTTTCCTTGTGGCACACTGGTGGCCCGAGGATGAGGAGGCGTGGCGTGCAGAGTCTGTTTCTGGAGTCCAGAGCAACAGCTGTCCCCGCTCCTTCCGTGGTGGCAGCACCAGGGCTCTCTGTCTCTCTATCGCCCTGCTTCTCAGAGCCTAATATAGTCTGTTCCTTCTTAGGTGATAGCGACGGTTAAAAGTCAATCAGGGGATGTGTTTCTCTCTTCCTCAGCTAGGGCATTTGTCTAGACTCCTCTATTGTGTTCAGTTTTTGATTTATATTCCTTTTTATCTCCTAAAAATACTCCCATGATCCTAAGGGGTTTTTATTTGCATGTTAGTCCCAGAATGGCAGCGTGGAGGAGTGGGGGGCCAGTTATCTCCAGGTAGTTTAGAGAAAACAAACAGAGCAATTAGCTAATTAGCATTTCAATATCGGTACTTAGCTAGAGTTAGTAGTTTTTTTAGTGTTGCCATGGGAACTAGGAAGGCCCTGCCCACGTCTCTGGGGAACACGTGGAAACTGTTCATAACACCTATAAAAGCTGTAACCCAACCCCTGCCCAGGGTCACTTGTCCCTGCAGCGTTCGAGCAATACAACTTTGTTCGAACTGCACACAAGTGTCCTCTCTGGTCTCTTTGTCTTGGTCCTAGTAGCGTTCTTAGAACAGTGCATCCCATATCGCATGAACCAACTGCTACCTGGCAATCTCGGCATAGACCCAGGAGCAGCAGTGTGTGTTTCCTAGCAACCCCCCCACGGCGATCCGCTGGCCGGCGCCTGGGAAGAACGGAAGCCAGGAGGGGAGAAAAAAAAAAGGCGACAAGTAGAAATAACCCAGCTTGTGGGGCCGGTACAGGAACTCATTTTAAGGGCGCGACAGATAGTGCTCTGACTTTGAGCTTTTCCAGACGCCTTTCCCACCTTCGTCACCGCGGGAGACACAGCCGCCGGCGCCGCCGCCGAAAAGCCGCTGGCGCCAGAGTCAGCCCAGCAGGGAAAAGCCCTTGGACCACGCCGTTCATGGGGGGTTTTCGCCTCCCGTTCGGCTCGGCAGCACTATCACCGCTGAGAGACAGTGCCGATTGCTGTCCGGTGCTGCTATCAGCGGGGGCAGACGCAGCTTCCACACACCCAGGAAGAGAGGTTCAGATCCGAGGACTGCCGCTGCAGTTTGGTTTCCTAAAAGTTGACTGTTTGGTAAGTTTCAATACTAGCGTGGGAAGGACCCGGCTAGGAAATTTACTGGGGAAGGCGCCCGCATTCCCGGAGAGGGAAAGGGCCACGCAGCATGCAGTGTGGGTGCTGCCACCGTTGGTTTTTAGACCTTTTGAATTTTTTTTTTTCGGCAGTCGGTGGGTGGGACTTTGCTCGTGGTCAGAATGGGTGGTAAAATGTCCACGCAGCAGAAAGAGATTTATAACCAAGTAAAAGGAACCCTGAGAGAGTCAGGAGAAAGTTTTTCTAAGAGTTTTGTGAAACAGTTTATTAAGTGGATGTTTGTAAGCTTTCCAAACGTGTCAGCTCAGGATGTGAGGCAGAAGGATTTTTGGAAGCGTGTTGGTGCAGTTTTAACTGAGGGCACTAAGAAGGGAGATCCTTCAGTCAAAGAAGGCTTTATGAGAATCTTTTTGTTAGTTTATGACATTGTAAAAGAAGGCGTGGACAGTCGGGAAGCGCGGGAAAATGAAAAAAGTTAATTTGCTTTACCTCCTCTGCCTCCCCGATCTCCTCGGTCTGAAAATGCTGATCGCACTGTTGGAACTTCCATTTCTAATCCTTTTCCTGATCCTTCTCACACGGCTCACAGTTCTGGCTGTTCCCAAAAATGCTTTACCCCTTCTAACCCCTTCTTACACCCCCCATGGGAAGACCCACCACAAGATGGCGGCAGCCATGTGGCGGGGGGCTTTGTTCCATCACAAGATGGCCAAAGCCACGCAGCGGGGGCTTCTCCTTCCCAGAATCCCTTCCTACCTGTCCCCACGCCAGCCCCAGACCCACCTTTCCCTTGTCCCTCCTCCTCTCTTGCGGCAAGTAACGAATCCCATCCCAGGTGCAGGTGCTGTTGCATGGCTCCACCCACAGCACCACCCCTCCAGGTTGTACCTACATCTTCACCCCTCGAGATTGCATCACCCGCTCCCGCCTCGTTCCACACGGCATCACCAACCTCAGCCACTCCCACACCAGCATCCACCCTCCAGCCACCGAACCCTGCTCCCCTCCTCCTGTTTCCCACGCCCCGGCCTCTGGTTCCCATGGCAATGTGAAGGGCGGGGGAACCGAGCCCAGGAAACAGAAAGCAGTCAGAGATTCAGATTCTCTGTTCCTAGCTCTGGTAACCTACAATGCAAGAGGACAAAACCCCAGACGGGAACCCCTTTCGTATGAATGCATAAGGGAACTCTGCAAAACAAAATGTGAATTTGGGCAGAAAAGCGAATTTTTAAAGAGCATTTTAAAAGCAACTTTCAATTCTAACACCTTAGTCCCTGCTGATTTAAAGCGTTTGTTCAGTTGCTTGCTCCCTCAATCAGAATATAAAATGTGGGAAAGAACTTGGAAAAGGTTGGCAGGAGACCTTCTTCCAGAAATTTTGCAGAGTGCTGATTATGCCACAGATACAGAGGATGAAGAGATCACCCTAGAACATCTTGTGGGTGAGGGTGATTGGAACCAGGATCAGAGGCAGGCAGAAGGAATTCCCAAACCAGTGTTAAACCTGACAAAGGACGCAGCAGAGTGAGCATTTCTTAGTATGCCTTCTAAGGAACTTGCAATACCTTATATCGCTCTCAAGCAATTTGTTACAGAGCCATTCATGGATTTCATTGATCGAGTGAGAGACGCTGTCGAGAAAAGGGTGGAAGGGCAAGAAGCACAAGACCAGCTCACGTTAGAAATTGTCACCACAAATGCAAATGAAACCTGTCGGTGAGTTATCATGGTACTTCCAGCGTCCCCTCCACCAACGCTGGATCAGCTCATCGAGGAGTGCACAAGAAAAGCCACACTGATGGCAGAGGACTTGGTGAAAATGCCTCAGGAAAAAGTGGTTGCTCCGACATCGGCAACCCCAAAAACTCCAGCATCGAGACCTCCTCTCCCCAAACGCAGGTGTTATTACTGCAATCAGGAAGGCCACCTCATCAGCCCATGCCCCTTTTGGGGGACAGCACCTCCTCAGGAGGGGAGGGCGGTGGGGGGAGAGTTCTCCAACCAGCAAAAAAACTAATTGGAGAGGGCGGACCTACCCCGCGTGACAATACAAATTAGGTGGGTCAGGGCGTTGTTGCCAAAGCTGCTGTACACCGCATTGTGCCAAGTGTCAGCAGTGAAGCTCACACCACTGATAAGACTGAATCTTACTGGTTGCGACTCACTGAACCCACTCATTTTTTTAACTAGGACTGGCATTTCATCATAGCAACAGCAGAGCTGCTACCCCGCATTCGGGAATGCAAAACTCGCAGATGGAATGATCTACTAAACTGCAAGTACCTTGTCATTGGTGACACAAAGTACACCCCACAAGAGATAGAGATCCCTCCTGCCATCCTTTCACTTGATCCTAGGACCTTCTATCTCATGGCACGTTGTGTCCACCCCCTCCTCTTCCTGCCACAGGGACAGATCATTGCGCAGGCAATCCCAGTGCCTCAGCTTTTATGTGATGACTTAGACCTGTCAGTCTTTTACACCGAGACGCTGGGAGAGGAGAAGCCTCTCGTGTGGTGTGGCCTTAAGAGCGAGGGGCACTCCATTCAACTTCAGGGGATGATGGACACAGGGGCAGATGTAACAGTCATTCCCTCACACAAATGGCCGCAACAGTGGGAGCTGGAAAGTGTAGGCAACCCAGTTTTAGGTGTGGGGGGTCCACAATTGGCACAACAGTCTAAGAATACAGTCCAAATTAAGGGGCCGAATGGGCAATTAGCATCTTTACGCCCGTTCATTTTAGATTCAAAGTTCACTTTTTGGGGAAGAGATGCCTTGACTCAGTGGGGAGCAAAATTAGAACTACCAGCCCCCCAGGGTTTTTAGGTGCGGCCACTGAAGAGCACTCTACCCAAAAACTCAAGTGGCTCACAGATACACCCATTTGGGTAGAGCAGTGGCCGCTGAATAAAAAAGAAGCTAAGAGCACTCACTCAGATTGTAAAAGATGAATTGGCAAAAGAACATATAGTGGAAACCAACAGCCCTTGGAATTCACCGGTTTTCGTTATTAAGAAACCGGGGAAGGACAAGTGGCGACTCCTCCACGATCTCAGAAAAATTAATAATGTAATTGAGGACTTGGGAGTTCTCCAACCAGGGATGCCTTCTCCATTTATGCTCCCCCAAGATTGGAAATTGGCAGTGATAGACATCAAAGATTGCTTCTTTCAAATTCCCCTGCACCGGGATGATGCACCATGCTTCGCCTTCTCTGTACCTTCCATCAACAGAGAGGTTCCCATGAAACACTACCACTGGAAAGTCCTACCTCAGGGCCTCAAATGCTCTCCTACCATCTGCCAGTGGTATGTCGCCAGACTTCTGTCCCCAGTGCGTGCCAAGTGGGAAAATTGCATTTTTTACCATTATATGGATGATGTCCTTGTCTGTGCTAACAATGACAATGTACTTGCAGAGGCGTTGGAGGACACTTTCACAGCCTTGTCGGCAGTTGGATTTGAGTTGCAGAAAGAAAAAGTGCAACACCTGCTGCCTTGGAAATATCTGGGCCTTGAAATTAACAACAGGACCATCATACCCCAGAGGCCAATGATAAATTACAACCCAAAGACATTATGGGACCTCCATCAGCTGTGTGGGTCTCTAAACTGGATCAGACCCTGGCTGGGGCTCACCACGGGAGATTTATCCCCCATCTTCAATTTATTGAAGGGGGGGGGAAGAGTTAGACTCCCCGAGGGTTTTGACCCAAGAGGCCAAGGCTGCTTGGGAGAAAATT
The DNA here is from genome assembly GCF_026979565.1 of Vidua chalybeata. Classification (NCBI taxonomy): domain Eukaryota; kingdom Metazoa; phylum Chordata; class Aves; order Passeriformes; family Viduidae; genus Vidua; species Vidua chalybeata. Next base: position 3,324,052 of record NC_071569.1, read on the forward strand.
CAGTCAACCTTAGCAGACAAACAAGCCCACAGGTGCCGCGAGGGCTTGCCCTTTCGATTTATCATCCTTGGTAAGTTGCCACACCTCCATGGGTTGATCTTCCAACGGGACACAGACCAACAGGATCCTCTCTTGATCATAGAGTGGGTGTTCCTGGGTCATCAGTTGTCCAAAAGTATCACCAAGCCACAAGAGTTTATGGCCCAGCTGATCATGCGGGCCAGGGCTCGCCTGCGGGTGTTGGCAGGGTGTGATTTCATGTGCATTCATCTCCCTATTAGAATATCTACGGGGAGACTCTCTAAGGAAACACTTGAGAACCTGCTTTGGACCAATGAAAACTTGCAGTTTTTTCTAGATAGCTACACCGGACAAATTCTCATTAACCATCCAGGCCACAAATTGTTTGAAACACAGTTTGATTTGATTCCAAAAGGTATCCAGAGTAGTGAACCGCTGAAGGCATCGACCATTTTTACCGACGCGTCCGGAGGGTCCCACAAGTCTGTGATCACATGGAAGGACCCCCAGACTCAGCAGTGGGAAACTGATGTAAAGGTTGTAGAGGGTTCCCCACAAGTTGCTGAGCTAGACGCTGTTGTCAGGGCTTTTGAGAGGTTTCCAGAACCAATTAATATAGTTACAGATTCGGCATATGTAGCAGGCGTTGTGTCCAGGGCAGAACATGCAGTGCTCAAGGAAGTTTCCAACCCAGTACTATTCAGTTTACTCTCGAAATGGATCCATCTAGTTTCCCATCGAGAGCAGCCCTTTTTTGTAATGCACATGCGATCACACACCGACCTCCCAGGTTTTATCGCAGAAGGCAACCGCAGGGCAGATGCTTTGGCCGGTCCTCTACAGCTGGCTGGCCAACCAAACAGCTTAGAGCAGGCCAAACTAAGCCATCAATTGTTCCAACAGAATGCACCAGGTCTGGTCCGCCAATTCCACCTGCGGCGTGACCAAGCCAAGGCAATTGTGGCTGCATGCCCCAAGTGTCAGGAGTCCACTTTACCAACTCTGAGTTCTGGAGTGAACCCGAGGGGACTCCGCAGTTGTGAAGTGTGGCAAACTGACATAACACATATACAGGAGTTCAGGAGATTTCAACATGTACATGTTTCAGTAGACACTTTCTCCAGAGCAGTCTTCGCCACAGCCCACAGAGGGCAAAAAGCCGCAGATGCAAAAAAACACCTCATGCAAGCATTCGCGACCTTGGGGGTCCCCACCACTATCAAAACCGATAATGGCCCAGCTTATATTTCAAAGGTGTTTGGCGAGTTTTTACAGGAATGGGGGGTAAATCATCAGACGGGAATTCCACACTCCCCCACAGGCCAGGCTGTGATGGAAAGAACACATCAGACCTTGAAAAAGGTCCTCCTTCTCCAGCGGGGAGATATTCGAGCTTTATCTCCACAACTCAGGCTCTGCAAAGCCCTTTTTACTATTAACTTTTTAAATTGTTCTTTTGATAGGCCTGAACTGCCAGTCCTGCGTCATTTTAAACAACATCAACAGCTAAGGCCCAAGGAGAGACCACCAGTGTTAATTAGGGATCCAGACTCTGGAGAAATCCAGGGTCCACACCAGCTTATCACTTGGGGACGGGGGTATGCGTGCGTGTCCACACCCTCCGGACTCAGGTGGATCCCTAAGAAATGGGTCAAACCCTATACTCCTGAACGGGGCGGGAGTCCAACACAGAGTACCCCCCCCCCCGCCGATGCTTTAGAAGACCCCACAGACGACGCAGTTGTGTCAAACAGGAAACGCCGCAAGGGAAGAAGAGACCCCTAATTCCTGTTTTCCTTTATACTTGCAGAGCAAATGGTATTCTTTTTCATAGTTGGTTTACCCTGTTGTATGGTTTCATTTTTCTTTCAGACTAGCAGGATGTCAATTTCCACGTTCCTGCTCCTCGTTTGGCTCCAGAAAATGGCCCTCTACCCATCCACAGTGGATGCGTGGATCGTCCCACAGCCCCGGAAAAATGTGTGGGTCACCCTTGCCCAAGCCTTGAAACAAGAACACCTGTGTTTAGCTACTGCCTCAGCAGAAAATCCAATGTCCACATGCTTGGTAGGGATTCTGAGTAAGGGGCAAGAATTCCCAAAGTCCTTGGTCTGTTTGCAGAAAGAGTTAAATGAAAACAATTCACCTAATATCTGGGCAGAGTTCTACAGGCACCAGGGAGTCATAGAACACGTTAAAATACCTGTACAGAATCCCCTGCTCCTGTGGCAAAAGTTTGTTCTAGACCTGCCCGCTGCCGATGGGGAGCCCCAGGAATTAGAACTACTGGGCTCCGCAAAAGCTGAATACTGCATTCAATTTAATTTCTCACCAGTTAAAGAAATAAACGTATAAGAGCAGGTCAGACAACACAAGATAGAATTCAGAGCGGGCCAATGGTGTGCAGCTGTCTCTATTTTGGAGCTCCCTACCACCACGGATTTCTATCCCCGTAAGCTAGACAAGGGAATGTTTTTCATTAGTGGGGATAGAGCATATCCAGGAATCCCTTCTCGTCTTATTGGAGGTCCATGCACTCTGGGGCGTCTTTCCCTTGCTTCCCCCAACATGACTCAAATTCCAATTGGGCAAGAAAAAAGTGAAACAAAAATTACTAAATGGAGTGCAAGTCAATTTGATGAACATTGTGATGCCAAAATTTACCATTGGGCAAAATCAAAAAGGGTTGCCGTCTCTGTGTTCCTACCATGAGTAGCGGCAGCCAAAGCATTGAGTGAATTAGGCAATTTAGAATGCTGGGTGACGAAGCAGGCAAATTTAACATCGGCAGCCTTGAGTGACCTCCTTGAATACGAGGAAACTACCAGAAAGGCTACCCTGCAAAATCGGGCAGCTATCAATTTCCTGCTGCTGGCACATGGGCATGGATGCAAAGAATTCGAGGGATTGTGTTGCTTTGATTTGTCATCAAAAGGCCAAATTGTTCATTCATCCATCTGGGAAATGAGAAACCTCATTGGTAGCGTGAAGCAGGAGAATGAGGACTGGTTTAAGGGCATGTTTAAAGACTGGGACCTTTCTGGGTGGGTGATGTCCCTTCTAAAAGACATTTGTTATTTTATAGTTGCCATTTTTTTAGTTTTGCTATCATTTGGGATTCTTAAGCGAATAATTTCTAGCATTGCCTCCTCCAAGTCTACAACCTCCGCACCTGTCGTAGTTGCTGCTGCCACCACGGGAGAAGAATGGTGGGAAAATGACAAACAGGACAACACTGCAGTTTAATAGTCACAGTTTCACCTTTCCCCAAAGCTCTGTTCATTTTATTAAACAAAAGAGAGGGAGATGTGGTGGTCCGTAGCTACACAAAAGGGGCAAAAAGCTTTGTGAATCTGAAGTTGGAGTTTTGTTTCTGTATTTTCCTGTATATTCATCCCTCCCCCTGAAGCTATTCCCATTGGACTTGACCTGTAATGTATTCAGGCTGGACACTGTCTCTATTGGTTTTACCTTATTACCTATACTCCCTATAAAAGCTGTAACCCAACCCCCGCCCAGGGTCACTTGTCCCTGCGGCATTCGAGCAATACAACTTTGTTCGAACTGCACACAAGTGTCCTCTCTGGTCTCTTTGTCTTGGTCCTAGTAGCGTTCTTAGAACAGTGCATCCCATATCGCATGAACCAACTGCTACCTGGCAATCTCGGCATAGACCCAGGAGCAGCGGTGTGTGTTGCCTAGCAACCCCCCCACGGCGAACTGCTGGCTGGCGCCTGGGAAGAACGGAAGCCAGGAGGGGACAAAAAAAAAGGCGACAAGTAGAAATAACCCAGATACCGGTCCAAAAGTGGGAAAACAATGTTAAAAAATAATGGATGGGGTAATGTATTGAGGATGGGATGGTGGAAGAAATTAGGATTCTTCCTTTTGTGTGTTACAACTGTTTTGATGTTTCTTCCTTGATTAATCCCATGTTTTATTTGATTACCAACATAGTCCAAAGAATGTAAGTGGATAAGCAATATTGCTCAAGCCAAATTATTTATAAAGAATAAGAGTAGGGATTGTGAAAAATGCATACTTTATGATTGGCTTTTCGCAAATATTACAATGAATATTATATGTGTTGTGTTATGCTAGAAAGTTATGCTGTATTAATTCTCTTAAGTAGCGTGTTAAATATATTTTTAGGTTATAACACAATGTTAAAATAGAAACTATGCTATGTAAGATACTTTTTAACTAGCTCAAGAAAGAGATGAGATAATCAAGAAACTCTTTGCACAGAGATAACAGCGAAAGGGCCCATGAAGAGTTCCTGCCTCCTTTTTGGAAAAGACAAACATTCTTCCACCTTCTCTCCGTCTTTATGGAACCACGAGGATTAAAAACAATAACCTGTTGCATATTCATATATCTCATACATGATGCATAAATTCCTTGCAAATTAAGAATTTTTCTGGTTTTTGTCAACTTCTTCCCTTAATCCTCATGGTTCCATAAAGACGGAGAGAAGGTAGAAGAATGTTTGTCTTTTCTGATAAGGAGGCTGTAACTCTTCAGGTTTCGTTTTGCTGTTATCCCTGTGCGAAGAGTTTCTTGATTATCTTATCCCTTTCTTGAGCTCGTAAAAAATATCTTACATCTCATAGTTTCTAGTTTAACATTATGTGGTATCCTAAAACTATATTTAACACACTACTTAAAAAGGATTAATACAGTATTACAAAATAACCCTCCATAATACATATAGTATTCAATTTAATATTTGCAAAGAGCCAATCATAAAATACGCATTTTTCACACTGGGATGTTGGAATGTGGGATGATGAAGCCTTGGTGCTGGAAGAGGATAGGAGTTTAAATGCAGTTTCTGTATGAAGGGCAGGGGAGTGTCTTGACACATGGTTCGTTGGAGGTTGTTCAATGCCAAATTGAGGTCCGGGAGGTTTTAGCAGAACAAGCCCTCGTTGAAGGGAAAAGAGGATATGTAGACTAAGGTATTGGTGGCTCCAATATAGAGAACGGGACGTGCCCTGGCTTGTCTGGCCCCGGCTGCTGGACCAAATGGCAGCAACTGTGGTGTTTCACCCCAGAGACACCTTTGGCTAACTGGATGTTGCAGCTGGGCGCATGGAGACAAGCCCAGACATGCTGGAGTTCAGGTGGTGGCAGGATGGAGCTTCCTCTCGCAGAGGGTCTGCTCCTCAGGTTACCCACTGTCAGAGAATCCTTTAAGGCGATGGTGAAGGAAAGAAGTCGGTTCTGATGGAGGGTTTAATCCAGAGTTTCTATTCTGGCCCGCAGGCCTCTGAATGTAGCAACAGCTCCAAACAGAACTCTGACTTCAGTCACTGCTCCATCAGAACTGTGAGGACCGCGTGGTTCCCCTCTCTTTTACCTAGGGGAGGGGAGGGGGGAAGGGATAGGGAGACGACCAACCAGGTACAGGAGAGGAGCTCTCAAGGGACAAAGGACACCTGGATGGCCCAATGCCCCCCTGGGGGTGGAGGGCATCCTTTGAATCTGCCAATCACTCGACGCACTTCTGGAATTCCAGGAGTGACAGACAGTGCTTGGCAGGGGTCAGGGTGGGGAAAGGAGGAGTGATTGACACACCTGGTAAGACAACTTCAGGGGAGAAAACCAGGGTTCGGGGGTAACCCATGAAAGCACACCACAACACTAAGGAAAAAGAATGTCAGGAGCACCTGGGGATGCCAGGTTAAAGATTGTCAAGATTAAGAGGTGTTTGGCAACTCTCGTGCAAGCGGCAAGGTCTCAGTGGCTGCAGCAGGGGCCAATTCATGGGGGCGACCCAGAGCAGCCACTGCCAGTGTTCTCCCACCTGGTGGAAACGGCGCAGGGCACAGTTTGCGTGGGGCGCTGCTAGGGGTTGGGAACTGGCTTGGTTGTGCCAGGGTCCCCAAGGTGCGGGGTTGCCGGATGCACTCGCCGACCTGATGGGTGTTATAAGTTTGGAGCAACAATAGGTCACAGCGACAATTGGATCAGATTAATTTATTAAAAGCAGGTGACAGCGGGCAAAACAGCGCTGGACAGCCAGGGAGTTAATACTCGCCAATGGTCTGCATTTCTTCTGTACAATCCTTAGGTTTTTATTGCTTCTCTGTTTCCGGCGGATTTGTCGGCTCTGAGTTGCTCTGCGTCTGCGCAGCCTGTTGCTAGGGGTTCTGAGTTGCTCTGTGCCTGCGCAGTCTGTTGCTAGGGGGTCGTCATTCTGCTCTCCGGTGGTCGCTGGGATGAAGGTACCTCCTCTTCCTTGGATTCTGCGGGTGCCCTGAGAAGTAACTCTACATATATGGTCACACAAATCTGCTTAAGCAAGCGATATCGGCGTAGTTCTGCAACTGGCCTTGTTAGGCAGGATGCCTCCGGTTTCCTGTCTGCCTGGGAATCTTCTGTACCCTTTGTACTCTTTTCCTCTTTTCCTCCTCTTTTTCCCCTTTTTTTTTCATTATATGAACAAATTAATATACTACAAACCCTCCTTTTCTCTTTTTTTCCATTTTATTCATCAAAACGTTGTAATTCCCAATGGCTCAAAGCAAGAGTTTCACTTACTTCCGGGTCATCGGGTAATACATCATACTTAGCTCTAATAAGCATCAGGTGGGCTGCTTCTAATCTTCCTTTTACTATGTCTATAACTTTATTAAAAATACATGGTCCAAAGGTCAATCCTAATACTAACAAGATTACAGGGCCTGCAATGGTAGACAGGACCATGGTAAGCCAGGGGGAGCTATTAAACCAGGTTTCATACCAGCTTTGCTGTGCTTCTCTTTCCCTTTTTCTTCGCTCTAGTCTCTCTCTTAATTTGGTCATTGTATCCCTTACTATTCCTGTGTGGTCGGCATATACACAACATTCTTCCTTAAGGGTGGCACATAGTCCTCCTTGCTGTAAAAATATTAAGTCTAATCCTCTCCGGTTCTGCAAGACTACTTCCGATAAAGACCTCACAGATTTCTCAAGAGCTGATATGGATTGCTCAATACGAGCTAAATCTTCATCTACAGCCACCCTTAAGGAGTTAAATTCCTGATTCTGTTTCACTAGGGATGCCAGTCCTGTGCCCACCCCCTTTCCTCCTAGAATCATTAAGGTAGCTACTGTTAAGGTTGTAAAGGGCTCCCTTTTTAGTAGGTGATGTGTCAAAGTAGTCTGAGTGCTGTATACGTATTCCTCAGAGTGGTAAACAATTTTAGGGACTATCAGTACCTGTATGCAAAAATCAGAGGTTTCATTGAACAAATCAAGGGCGATGCATGGAGTGAGTCCCCCTCTGGAACATATCCACTTAGTATTTTTGGCAGGGATTAACCATTTCGCTGGATTGTCCTCTCGTTTAGCCTTAACTATTGTCCCGCACAGATGTTCCTTATGCTTTGGGATGTTCCCAACACACTGGCCTTTTCCTGTTATTGCTGCCAGGGTTATTCCCTGAGTTTGGGTATCCTTCCAACTGCATTGAGGGGGGTTGCTCCCATTAACTCGTCTAAATTTCTCGGCTAGTCCAATGGCCTCATAAAAAGGGGGCCTGATATCAAAACAGAGCCAACAATTTTCTGTAAATTTAGGGTTCATTACATTAAGGACCTGATAAGCCACCTGCATTAGTTTCCAAAGGGTACTTGACTGAGGGCCAACGGTTGGGAAAGTGAAAGTCCCGTTTCCAGGGGCTAAGGTATCATTAGTCTCGAGGGGAGCTTCTCCTTCCTTCAATAATTCCATTTCAGCAACTACAGGATTGGGTCCAATTGCCTGAGGGGCGTGGGGTAGGGGTTCCTTTCTTATTTGAAGATACCCCCCGCGATCCCTACTCGGTTCCCAACATCTTACTCCCCAAGTTTTTCCTGTCAGCCATCCCGGGTCCAGGGGGTTAAGCACTTGTATTTTCAGGGACTTACAGTCTCCCTTATACAGGATTTCTCCTTGAGTGCCATACTGCGGAGTTTTGCACCCTTCAGGGTTCCATGAGACCCTTAAAGATTTATCTGGATGGGTGACAGTCCAGGCAGTTGCTATGGTTTCACAGCCCCAATACCCACAAAGATACTCCCCAGGATAATTACAATATCCCCTCCCAGGATTGGAACTAGGACACCAGTAGGTGGCGAGGTGGTCACGTTTACTCCATCCCTCCAAAGGGTTTACCAACTCCTCATTAATAACAAAAAAGGTGGGAACTCCAGTTGTAGCATTATACTTAACAACCTTTCCTTTGTCTATTCTGGTCAGGGTCCAATTAAATGGCTGGTGAATATTTTCTCCTTGTGATAGTTTACAGAACATAACCAAGATAAAGATAGTCTGCCGGTAAGGATGGAGTCCCAGCCTGTTTACTATACCTCTAGTTCTAAGTTGTTCCCCATTTGTCTGGTGTCTGCCTTTTAGGACTCTTGTTTGGTCTAATTCAGCTTTCTTAAGGGAGTCAATATCCTTGAGGCATTTCTTGGGACATTTTTGCATTGTCCCAGTCGCTTGGCTCTCTCCTCCACAGTTTCTTACCTCTCTGCCTCGCTTGCCGACTCGGTTGCTTCGAGCCGCGAGGTGTTCCATCTTCTCGGCAGCAGGGGTATTCTTCAGGAGGCCTGCCATCACCCTCCCTTTTCCTGTCTCTTAAATAACTCCCAGTTCTTATCTTTCACCAGTGGTGAATTACACTGGATTCCACTTAGAGTCCTTCGGCAGCACCCTTTCACAAGTTGAGCTATCAGTGGGATTGGTTTGTTAGACTGAAAGCAGCAGTTTTCTGGCCTGACCCCTTTTGCGAATATTTCCCCCCCCACACACACACTTTGGAGAGTGCCTTGGAAATTCTCTGGTCTCTTCCCCTATGCTTAAGACCGTTTCAGTCAATTCCCTCTCTATTTGATAACACTCTCTGCAGATCCCTCTTAGAGGTTTTCCCCTATGGCAATGGACCCACCACTGTTCCTGGCAGACTTTACAAGTAAAACAGACCAAAAGGTAACAATCACACCCTTTATTCCCACAATAAACCCTGTAGTCGCTGGTAACTGGATAACCTTGTCCTGTTATATCACTGTGTCAGGTTTCTTGGATCACTTGCACTGAGTCCATCAAGTTTTCTTAAGGGTAACCCTTAAGTCTCCAGGCGGGCTGGTCACCTTCCAGAGTTCCTCGACTTCTGTCGTGATGGGCCCCTTCACTCGACTAGCGTGTGTCCATTCCTTTTCAGCAGTTCTTATGTCTGTTTCTGTGGTGAGCAAAACGACATAGGGTCCTTTCCAACAAGGTGTTAAAGATGCCTCTTTCCAGGTTTTAATTAATACCTTATCCCCAGGTTTGATCTTATCGATGGCTATATCTAAGGGCGGGCATTGCACCAGGAGGCCCTTATTCCGCAACTCCTTTCTCCTGACCATCATCTGCATTATGTATGTTTTTATTTGGGAATTCTCCAGGCATGGGTGACCGATGGGTGCCTCCATATTATAGGGCATCCCATACAACATTTCAAAAGGGGACATTCCTACGTCCATTTGGGGTTGTGTTCTAATATTTAACAAGGCCAAGGGGAGACATTTCACCCATGACATTTTTGTTTCCAACATTAATTTAGTTAATTGCTTCTTAATTTCCCCATTCACCCTTTCTACCTTTCCTGAACTCTGAGGATGCCAAGGAGTATGATACTGCCACTGGGTCCCTAAGGCTGAGAAAACTTCCTTAGCCACTTTAGATACAAAATGAGGACCTCTGTCTGAGTCTATTTTTTCCAATATTCCATATCTTGGGATTATCTTTTTTAACAATACCTTCACCACAGTTTGGGCGGTTGCCCTTGCAGTGGGGAATGCCTCTACGTAATGAGTAAAGTGGTCCACCAGTACCAGTAAATACTTATACCTCCCCACCTTTGGCAATTCAGTGAAATCTATTTGTGTATGAGAGAAGGGTCTATGGGCTAGCTCTCTTCCTCCCAATACCCGTTCCCTCTGTTGGTGTTTATTAACCTTTTGGCAGATTAAACAGCGGTGGGTTATTTGTTTGGCCAAATTATATACTCCAATATACATGTATTTGATGGCAAATTGTTCCACTAGTGCCTGAGTTCCCCAGTGGGTCTTTACATGAATTGCCTGTAATATTCTTAGGGCGAGTGCTTTCGGAAGGACCTCTCTGCCATCCGGTAATTCCCATTTCCCCTTGCCCGTCTTCTGTATTCCCATTTGAGCTAGTTTGGCTTGTTCTTGCAAAGTGAATGTCAAAGTGTGTATTGGGTCATGTAAACAGCAGTGTCTTTTATTGGGGTTTTTGCAGGCACATCGTACCCCCTTATTCCCAAGTTTTTCCAGCAGGTGGTAGCAGAGGATGGTTCACTCTCCAAATCATCCCCACCGGTCGAGTCGTCCTCCCTCTTAGTCCAAACGGCCCTGACTTGCAGAGTCAATAAAGCTGCTCTCTTGGCTTCCTGATCGGCCAGATTGTTCCCCTTTACAATAGGACTCATTCCAGTTTGGTGCCCCCGCACATGTAGAACAGCTATTCCCTTTGGGTGTCTTATAGCCTGCAAAATTTGCTTTATTAGCTCCTCATGAATTAATCCCTTCCCTTGGGAACTTATCAAACCCCTTTCTTCCCAAATTTTTACGAAGGTGTGCACTATCCCATAAGCATACTATGAATCTGTGTATATTGTCCCTACCTTTCTGTTCAATAGTTTCAGAGCCCTTAATACTGCATACAGTTCACATGCCTGGGCTGACCAACTCGGGCTTAGAGGGACAGATTCTATTACCTTAAGGGTTTTTCCATCTACAACAGCATACCCAGATTTCCTCTTTCCTTCTAATACTCGAGAGGATCCATCTACAAAAAGTCTGTCTCCCATTTCCAATTCCTCTTCCTCCAAGTCGGGTCTGATCTTTGTTTGCTCCTCTGTGGTGGTGCGGGGCAACGCAGAAGGAACAGAAAGCTTTGTGAATCGGAAGTTGGAGTTTCTGTTTCGTAAATATGAGGTTGGAGTTTCTATTCTGTATTTTTACATGTATTCACCCATCTCCCTGAAGCTATTCCCATTGGATTTCACCTGTAATGTATTCAGTTTAGACTCTGTTTCTATTGGATTTACCTTATCTCTTGTATTCCCTATAAAACCTGTAACCCAACCCCCTCCCACCGTCACCTGTATGTGCGGCGTTCGAGCAAATACAACCTACTTCGGATGACACACAAGTGTCCAATCTCTTGAGTCTCTTTATCTTGGTCATGGTAGCGCTCTCAAAATAGCTCTGTCTGTATCAAACGAACCCCAGAGTTGGTTGTTGCTGTCTCCGACTGCTCCTGGAAGCGCCTGGCCAGCGCCCCGGGAAAAAGGAGCCGGGCGGAAACAAAGAAGTCGGAGGAGAAAGCAACACTCCTCTATATGTCGGAGGCAATCATGGGTCAATTCCTCACTGGGTTCCCCATATAAAAACTGAGCGGGGTTCTGCAAGGTTGTTGTTTCCAGTGATAATTTAGGGGATGATATCAAAATCCCTTCATACTTCACAAGCCAAGCATCAGTAATGCATTTTTCTGCTTTTTGTTGCAATACCCCTCTAATGTTATGTGGAGACATAACTTTTAACTCGCCTCCAAAAGTGATTTTAACCACCTCCTCTACTAGGAGGGTTGCTGCTACTATTGCCTGCAAGCAAGTAGGCCATCCCCAGCTGACGGGGTCTAGGAGTTTAGATATATATGCTACAGGCTTTTTACTCCCAGCCCAATCCTGGGCCAGAACCCCATATGCTGTGCCTCCTTCTGCATTAACAAACAAGAAAAACGGCCTCTTTAAATCTGGTAAACTAAGCACTGGCACGTTCACTAATTCTGCTTTTAGGATTTGTAATTGTTCCTCATCCTCCCAGGACCATTTCACCAAGCCCTCTTTGGATAATTTATCATACAGAAATTTGACCCTTCCACTAAAGTTTTCAATCCACTGCCTGCAATATCCGAACAACCCCAATAATTGTCTCACCTGTCTTTTAGTTTTGGGGGCTGGAATTGAGAGTATTCCCTTCACTCTTTCAGGGTCCAATTTCTTGGTCCCCTGGCTCAACCTATGTCCCAAGTATTTAACCTTTTTTTCCACAAACTGCAATTTAGATTTGGAGACCTTTAGTCTCTTCAAACTTAAAAAGTTTAGCAGCCTTATACTCTCTTGTCTAACTACTTCCTCACTCATCCCAGTAATTAATAAATCATCCACATACTGTATCAATGTTGCCCCTTCCCCCAAATAATAATCTCGCAAAATTTGTTCTAGGGCCTGCCCGAATAGGTTGGGAGATTCTGTAAAGCCCTGTGGGAGCACCGTCCACCTCAATTGCTGCTTCCTGTGGGTATCCGGGTCCTCCCATTCAAAGGCAAAATAATCTCTGCAGGTCTCCTTCAGGGGGCATGCCCAGAATGCATCCTTTAAATCTATTACACTGTACCATTGGTTCTCTGGCCCTAGTTGACTTAATAATGTGTGTGGGTTTGCGACTACAGGGAATCCTTCTATTGTTCTTTTGTTAATATCCCTTAAATCATGCACTAATCTATAATTCCCATCAGCCTTTCTTATGGGTAAGATGGGGGTATTAAATGGGGACATACAGGGTTCAAGCAACCCCTGTCTCAGCAACCTATCAATTTCAGGTTTCAAACCCTGTCTTCCCTCCTTGGAGAGAGGGTATTGTTTAATTCTGACAGGGGTTTCTGGGTTTCTAATTGTTACCTCAAATGGTTCAATATTTAACTTTCCCACAGTGTCAGGGTTGTACCATACTTCAGGGTTTATTTTCTCCTCATCTATAGTACACAGGGGGCATAATTTGATGTTTAGCCTATTTTCTACCACCTCTACTCCAATTCCCAACTCAATCATCAAATCCTGTCCCAGGAGATTGTATTCAGCCTCCAGGACTAGCAATAAGGATCCCAATCCCACCTTAGAATCGGTTTCAATTAGCATATTATTTATTAGAGGTACTCCAAAGGTTTCCCCCTTTGCCCCAGCTACCTGTACCTTTTCTGTTGAGACTTTACACCCTTGGGGTAGGGCTTGGACAGTTGATCTTTCTGCCCCTGAGTCCACTAGGAACTCAAACTCCTGTTGCTGGGGACCTACTTTAAGTTTTACCAGGGGCTCTGTTCTTTCCTGTGTGGCGGGACTACCAGGGGTGGGTCCCAGCCTGCCAAGGTCCCGAGTCCAGGATGGTATCCTCGGACCCGGCAAGCGGGTCCGAGGATAGAGAAAGAGAAGGAGAAAGAGAGAAAGAAAGGGAGAGAGAAAGAGAAAGGGAGCTGTGGATGGCCCTAGGGCCCCTGTGCTGGTAGCTGTCTGTGAGTCACCCCCCTGCTAGGGCAGGGTCTGCCCTGGCCTGGGCAGTGGCAGTAAAGTAGTGGCAGCGGGGGAAGGGCGAGGGACAGAGTTAAAAGCACTGCTGTGAAAAGAGGGAGAGAGGGGCCAGCACTAGTGATAAGATCAAGGCAGAGATAGCCTTAATGTCTCACTGGTTCTCCAAACCTCACAAAGTTGGTTATTTATTTAAAACAAGATTTATTTTTTCTTTCTGTTTTCTTGCTGTTAAGAAGAGGAGGCTTTTTTTCTGAGGAATGAGTCTGTAATGCTAAAATAGTTAAATGTTGCCCAAAAGATAAAAAGCAATAGATGCGATCCATCTCATGTTAAAATTGGCCTGGCCTTTCTTGTTTAACTAATTGTGGCTCACGAAAAGAAGAATTTGCCTCTGCAGCTGCTAGCACAGCTGTATATAAGAAGAAGAAGCAGCTGTGGAAAAAAGCTTTTTGCTAAACCCAGAAAGTTTTGGGGAATGCTGATGGCAAATGCTGATGTAGTATTGTATTCCTCTTGTCACTGTCCCTGTTCTAGTAAGAAGTGCTTTTCAGGTACTACTGAAACAACAATCCGAACCAGGGGTGAATTCATGCCAGCAGAATCAAAGAACTTGTGAAGAAACCTGAGGAATGGAGTATCACATCTAAACCGGGTGATACCAAATTAACTCTTAAACGGGGAATGAGTGGTAATGAACTGAGAAGATCCAAATGATCTAGGAAATGTATCGAGCTTACATCAGTGTGTCCCAGATTGCAAGGCAAGATGTATTCCATTTGCCATCTGTATGGCAGTTGTCTTCTGTTAAGTGGGCAGTTTTCCTTATCTCTTTCACAACCAATTCTCCCACCAGGGAGGCATCTGCTAATAATGGGCGATTGAATGTCACTGCATGACTGATAAGAACTATAACATCCCATTGTGAGATGCTCTGCCCAGAGGGAGGAGCCAAGCATTCCTAACTGGATATAATCTGGGTTTTTGGGACACCAGACTCAGGCTTTTCCACTGGATTTCCAGGAGGACTGCAGCCATTCCAATTTGGACGGCTACCCAACACCCTGACCAAAAAGGGTGTCAGGTTGTTGAAACGTGGACAAAAAATCAAAACCCCACAATTCCTATAAAGATTTCTAGGGACGATATGTTTTTTACAGCGCTGGACGCATGTGGGGATCATTCCCCTTCAAAGGACATGCGTGCCCCTGAGAACTCCTGATCCCTTTTTGTTCTTCTTCACTAGTTTACATATGCATAGAATTTCACAATAGGTTCATGCATATTCATTCTGCTTATTTCGTGCTACACTTACAGCTAGTTACACTTGTAGCTAGTTTTTTTATCAGAAAGTACAGAAAGAACTCCTGGGTCACTGTGCCCTGTCTGTTTCAAGGTTCAAGGAGCTTCTCTTATCTCTTCAGCTTGGAAATTCGCATTCGTTCTCCTCAGCTGGGGCAGTTTTACTAGTGCTGCAGAGTTACCAGACTAAACAGCATATTTTACTTATGCTAGCAAGCTCAAAGCGGCAAATTTCACCTAAATCCATATGGATTTCTACCCTGTTAAATTTTCACTCTCTTTCATTGTATTCTGACTGTGTCAATGGTTTTTCTTTTGTATTATTGCATCTATTTTGTTTTCTTTTTCACTTTTCCTAATAAATTGTATTTCTGACTTGGAGTCTCTCACTGGTTTTGTTTTCAAACGAGAACACAGTGCTTTCAAATACCGCCTGGACAAATTCTGAGATGCCTCCGATACCTTCCTTGGGGAGGAATACTGCCACTTCAAACAGGAGGATCAGGACTGTTTTGGTCAAAGAGTTCTCATATTCTGGCCTTAGTCTGTAACTTGTACAGGGAAGAGGGGCAATTACAATTTCCATCAGTACCATACTGTATATTCTGTTTGATTGATCCCAATACTGGACACGCTAGCTGGGTTATAGGTAAATGTTTAGATTGTGGGAATAATTGGTATTGTAGTTCACAAAATCTATGCTCTTATTGCAGGAAGTGTCGAGTACTAAATCTATCCCCTATCCAGATAGAACTCAAAACAAATGAAATAATAACTTTGTTTTGTGGATGGGACTTATCAGTGCCTGTTGAATGAGAGATACCTGAGGAATGGTGGGAAACCACAGTTAAGGAGTGTCAAAAACTATTTGCTTCGAAATTAGTAAAAAAGTAGTGACAATAGAAAAAGAGGGCAAGCCTGGTTTGACCACTGTACTTGCCACCAAGAAGATCATATATACATGCTATGGGTTGCAATCCCATAGGCAGCAAAGGTGGGGGTATATGCTATACCAGACCTCTGTTATTCCTGTTTCTGCCGCTCATTTGCTGTCATTTCCCTTTCGGGATACCGGCAAGATTGTGTCACAAATGCTACTGAAAATATTACATGGAAAGTAACCAAAGTTCCTTTTTTATTACACACACCCATGTCAACAGTCACTGTTATAACCCATCCAAATTAAGCACCTGCAGACAAGATGGGGAAAAATACTGGATTACAAGAAACTTAGGAAAAAGTGGTAATAGATGGGGAATTGAATGTCTGAAAGGAGAGAGGTGGATTTGTTTTACATTTGATCTTAGAGATATAGTCCAAGATTCAGTAAAAATGCAATTAGTAAACAAAAAGGTAAAACAAGCACAGCAATCTAACTCTGTATTGACCCCAAATTATATGCTGAATTGTATTATAAGACTTCAAGCAGTCATAGAGATGATAACAAACAAAGCTGCTCAGGCATTGGAATTAATATCGAGTCAGCAAAGCCAAACAAAAACTGTTGTGTATCAGAATAGGTTGGCTTTAGACTATTTATTGGCTAAAGAAGTGGGTGTTTGTGGAAAGTTTAATATATCAGATTGTTGAAAATAGATGACAATGAGGATGTCATCCTGGAAGAAGCAAATCAGAAAAATAACCCAGGTGCCGGTCCAAAATTGGTAAACAATGTTAAAAACTAACTGGTGGGGTAATGTATTGGGGATAGGATGGTGGAAGAAATTAGGATTCTTCTTTTTATGTGTTACAACTGTTTTGATATTTCTTTCTTGTTTAATCCCCTGTTTTATTTGATTACCAGCATAGTCCAAAGAATGCAAGTGGACGAGAAATATTGCTCAAGCCAAATGAATTATAAAAAATAAGAGGGGGGATTGTTATAGATGCATATTATGTGATTGGCTTTTCACAGATATTAAAATGAATACTTATATGTGTTAAGTTGGAAAGTTATGCTGTATTAATCTCTTTTAAGTAGTGTGGTATATATAGTTTTTAAGCTATAGCATAATATTAAAATAGAAACTATGTTATCTAAGATAGTTTTTGTAACTAGCTCAAGGAATAGATAAGATAACCAAGAAATTCTTCGCATACAGATAACAGCAACGAGACACCAAAATCCAGAGATTTATTGCCTCCTTATTGGGACTGTTCAGACTTCTTCCAGACTTCTAGGAGCCAAGAAATTGATTTACAAGATGAAGGGGGGGGCAGAAATTAAGCAGAGGACATCCTTTGTTTGAAAAGAATGTTTGCATCATGTATGAGATATGTGAATATGCAACAGACTATTGCTTTTAAGGGGTAATCCTTTGTTATCAAGGTATGCTTTTGTGGCTTAGTGCCCAAGAGCATCCAGACGTCCGCAATTCTTTGCTTTTTATTGTCTTTATTGTCCTTTATTGTCCTAAATCTGATTGTCCAAATTATTATTGCTCTAATTTTTATTACTATTTTTATAACTATTTTATTACTATTAAACTTTAAAAATTTTAAAACAAGTGATTGGCGTTTTTCACACAGGATAAGGCATTCTTGCAGCGGTACCACAAAAAGAAATAGATCTGTCAGGGTTTACCCCAAAATAAGATCAGGGAGACCACAAGCTAATTAAGTTCCTTAAGGCTGAAATTAAAGAAAGCAGGTGAGCTGTCACCCTAGTGGGCCAAGATGTAGTTCCACCCCTGCTCCTTTGAGAAATAGCACAGCAAGAGCATGAAAGTACCCACTGGGAACAGAAAATCTTTTGAAACATCTGAGGAAGGTAGTGATATTGTATGAATGACTAATATTGTACAATCTATAACAAGCAAGTGTGAAATCTGCTGTAGAAACAACCCCAACATGAGGAAAAGGTTTGTGTTAGGGATAACAAAAGATCTATTACGGCTTGGTGGTCCCCGGGGGTCCGTCTGGCCCCCAGGGCAGCAGCCGCCGTAGGTGTCCCGGATAGCACTGTGCTGATGAGGCGCAGCCTATCTGGGCCCCCCAGCTAGCTCCGAGCGCTGGCTACCTTGCGAGCACTTGTGGAGTGATTTCAGCTCTTAGTGATTTCAGCTCTTTGTGATTTCAGCTCTGTGCTCGCAAAGTGCCTCAGCAGACGCAGGGAAGGAGAGAGGTGAAGGCTGTGTGGAGTTCTGCGGAGATGTCTTTATTGGCAGCTTCTGCAAAGGGTTCCAGTGACAGCTCTTCCGTCCGAACTGGGCAATGGCATGGGTTTATATAGGCTGTTGAGTGATCAGGATTTGTCCTATCGCTGGGGTCGAGGAGAATACGACCTATAGCCTTATAGAGAGATAACAGGGGTCTGATGTGCAGAAGAGGGGTAGCTCTGTTCCACTCATCATGACTCTGCATTTCTTATCTTAGGCTAGTGAATGCCATGGAGGCCTTGCAAGGCCTCTGACTGCTACAACTCCACTTTCTGTATTTAGTAAAAATGCATGTCCTATAGTTCTTTTGAAACAGTGGACAAGGCATGAGAACATAGTTAACACAATGTCAATTACAACGAAAATCAACAAAATTACCTTAACCAAAGATGCAACCCATCCCGTTAATCCCCATTGACCGAAAAGGTCATTGACCCAGTCTGGGTTGTTTTCTGCTTTTAAGTCCTTCACAAGTTCCTTCAGTTTCTGGATGTTTGCGTGGATGGATTCCGAGCGTGAAGAGAGGTTGAAACAACACATCCCTTCAAAGTCTTCGCAGCCATGTCCGTGGGCTAGCAGTAGGAAATCGATCGCTGCTCGATTTTGAAGTGATGCATGTCTTGTGGTTTCTTCTTCCTTGAAAAGATTGCTTAGGGCGGCAGAGGTAGCATTGGCTTGCTTGCTGAGCCAGCACCCTAAGTGATTTATTTCCCCAAGAGCTTTAGCTGCAGCTACCCAGGGTAGGAATAGGGAGACTGCAATCTTTTTTGTTTTATTCCAATCGTATAATTTTGGATCGCAACTTTCATCAAATTCCGTGTAAGATCTTTTGTGGCGTTTTAATTCGCTTTCTTTTTTCCAATTATGTAACAAGGTAATATTTGGAGTGAGGGTGGAAAGTTTTCCAAGGCTACCGGGACCTCCCTGATGGCGGGAGGGAATCCCAGCCCATACTCTGTCACCACAGATGAGAAACGTTTCCTTGGGTAATACTTTGGGGTGGAGAGAGGATACAGAGATCACCCGAGCAGTGTAATTGCACCAATCCGGATAATTATAGGCTTTGTTAATGGGTGATACATCGTTTCTGTATGTGCTCTTTGTCTGGTGAGTTTCTGGCCAATTGCTCTTTGGACGTCTAAAGTAAAATTTGATGCAGTATGTTGCCTTGGAGGACCCCAACAGGTCCAATTCTTGGGGTTCCTCTTGAGCATTGGGCAACATTTTTGTCCACTCGTCCCAAGTATCTACCATGTTGGGTCTCTTACCTGTGGTGTGGAGAAGCTCTGAATTGTAGGCGGGCCAATCGCCTGCTACGAATGAAATCCCTACTAAACATGTGGAAAGTGGGTTATCAATGCTTCCCATGGATAAGCACATGTTATCCTGTTTTAATGTTTTTGCTAAGGTTACCCAAACATTGTGGCTAGGCTGTGGGCTAATCCAGCTGAAGGCATACAGTGTGTTGAAGAACATCCAGGCAGCGGTGAGGACAGCACCGATGGAGATAATTTTCATCTTTGGATAAGGATGGGGCTTCTGATAGGGAATATAAGCAACATTTGTTATCTTTATGGTGGTAGGAGAGGGTTTTCTCCCTTGTTCCTTTCCTCTTTTCCTTCCCTCCCCCTTTCTTTTTTTTTTTCTTCTTTCTATAGGCTAAGGATGGGGGAGTGGGTGTAAGGTTAGAGGTTTTTGGTAAGAGTTAATATTAGGAAGGGAAAGCAATAGGGTTTTTTAGGGTAAACAAAGTTAATAACATTGCATTCAGAGAACAATTTGTGTTCAGGCTGTTTCTAGCTTATGGCTTAACTGCTACAGCAGAATGTTTTTCCACTTTCTGTTTTGTCTACTGTCACATAATGGGATGGTCTTTTCTTCTGTATGTGGACATTCGGCGACGTCTTCGTCTCCAGGCAGAACTTGTCTGATTTTGAGGAGGTCTTGTATTTGACTCCGGAGAATTCTTGGCACTCTTTGTGGGAGTAGTGTTTGCAGTGCATAGGTATGGCTTTATGTTTTTTCCTTGGTACCATCTTGGACCCGATGGTAGTAGAACACATGCATACCCTCTACCCCAAGTAATCAACTGGAAAGGCCCAGAAATTTGATGTGTTTCTGGGTCCTTCACTAGCACTGGTGGTTTCTGAGTGAGCTTTGCTTGGGTGGTATTTGCAAAGTGGCGAAGTATTGGTGGGTCAGGCTCTGATGCTGTACCATTTAGGAAATTGATGACATAGAGAGCCTTGCAAAGTCTCTCAACTGGAGATATGATTTTTGTGTCTCTTCGCTGCTGATTGAGGACTCTTTTGAGGGTTTGATGTGTCCTTTCCACGATTGATTGTCCTGTGGGATTTGCTGGTATACCTCTCTTGTGTTCTACTCCACATTCACTGAAGAACTCTCTTAATTTTCGAGAGGTATAGGCAGGTCCATTGTCCGTTTTGATTTGTTTCGGTACTCCCAGGGTGGCGAATGCAAGGAGAATGTGCTTTATGGTGTGCTGTGTAGTTTCTCCTGGATGAGTTGATACAAATATTGCTCCCGAAAACGTGTCGACTGATACATGCACGTATTTTGACCTTCCAAAAGGTGTGAAGTGAGTTACGTCCGTCTGCCACAGCTGGCAGCTGTTCAGTCCTCGGGGGTTGACTCCTGTCCCCATCGAGGGTATCTGGTAATTTTGACAGTTCGGACATGTGGCGACAATAGCTTTTGCTTGATCTTTTGGAAGCTTGAACATTCAAATAAGGGCAGGTCCATTTTGATGGTAGAATGCGTGTGACAACTTTGCCTGGGCAAAGATGTCAGGAATGTTAGCAGTATCTAGTGCCATGGCCAATGTGTCCGCTTTCCTATTCCCTTCTGTGATGAAACCTGGGAGATCAGTGTGCAACCTCACATGCATTATATGGTAAGGTTTCTTTCTGTGAGAGATTAAGTGTGTTAATGCCGAAATCAATTGATGTTACTTTGGATTGGAAACCTCTTTGAGAAGAGCGTGTTCTGCTCTCATAGCTATACCTGCAACATATGCAGAATCTGTGACCAGATTAAAGGGTTCGTCTTTGAATTTCTCAAAGGCTCTGACAACAGCTGCTAATTCTGCAATCTGTGGAGATCCCTCCACTATTAGGATATCAGACTCCCAATTTTGAGTCTTAGGGTCCTTCCAAGTCATTACAGATTTATGGGATGACCCTGAGCCATCTGTAAAGATTGTTAGAGCTTTGAGAGGTGTTTTACTTTGGACTAATTTTGGGGTCAGATTAAAGACTGCATTAAAACGTTTGTGTTTTGGGATATGAATGGAAATTTGGCCTGTATAGCTGTCTAGGGCAAATTGGAGGTTTTCATTGGTCTGGAGCAAATGTTCCAGATCCCCAGTGGTTAGTGGCAAATATATGCATGTGAACTCACACCCAGCAAGGGAGCAGAGGCGAGTTCTGGCCTTTTTTTATTAAATGTCCCGTTATTTCCTGGAAAGTGGTAATTGTCTTTGAAGGTTGGTTATTTGCAAAGATCCATTCCAGTATCAATAAAGGGTCTCGGAGTTGAAGATCCCATTGGAAGATCAGTCCATAGAACCGAGGTGCTTTTCTGAGGATGACAAACTGGAAAGGCAGCTTGGGCTCGAAGCGATGGGCTTGGCGTGAAGAAAGGGCTTCTTGGACCTTGGCGGTGGTGTCTCGGGCTTCTGTTGTGAGCGTGCGTGGAGAGTCTAGGTCTTCGTTGCCTCGAAGAAGGTTGAACAGGGGAGTCAGGTCCTCTGTTGTAATTCCTATCAAGAGGTGTACCCAGTTGATGGATCCGCACAGACTGTGTAAGTCTCTCAAGGTTTTTGGGTCGTCTCAGATAGCAAGCTGCTGGGGTACGATTGTCCTTTCTCGGATCAGGAATCCAAGATAAGTCCATGGGTTGGTGTATTGTATTTTGTCCTCACGGATATCGAACCCTGCTTTTTCTATGGTTTTGATTGTCCCTTTAACTGCTTTTTCTAAGTAAGTTTTTTGTGATGCACAGACCAGGATATCATCCATATAGTGGTAGATGATTGCATCTGGAAATAGGTTCCGAACAGAAGACAGGATGTGAACAATGTACCACTGGCATATGGTGGGTGAGACTTTTAGTCCTTGGGGGAGATACAACCAATGGTATCTTTTGAGTGGAGCCTCTCTGTTAAGAGAGGGAACGGAGAAAGCGAACCGTGGAGCGTCCTGGGGGTGCAGCGGAATGCTGAAGAAGCAGTCCTTAATTTCTCTGATGGCAAGTGTCCAGTCTCGGGGCAGCATCAATGGTGAAGGCAGGCCAGGCTGGAGGGCACCCATGTCCTCGAGTACCGCATTAATTTTGCAAAGGTCATGGAGGAGCCTCCACCTGTCCGTTCCAGGTTTTTGCAGTACGAAGACTGGAGAATTCCAAGGGCTGGTGGTCTCGACGATGTGACCTTTGGTGAGCTGTCCTTCCACAACGGCTTGTAGTGCACACAGTTTTACTTTAGAGAGGGGCCACTGGTCAGTCCAGATTGGGTCTTGGCATTTCCAGGTGAGCCGAGGTGTATCTGGCAGTGCGCGCTCCTCAGTGGCCCCAGTCAGAAATCCTGACTGGGAATACATAGGGAAGCTCCCCCACTGGGATAGAGCATCCCTTCACCAAAGGGTGATGGGGGCTCTTACCACGAATGGGCGGATGGTTGCCAGCTTGCCTTCCGGCCCTTCGACGAGGATGTTGTGCTTGCTTCGCATGGACACTGTGGCTCCACCAATCCCTGAAATCATTCCTGCTACCGGTTGTAGCCCCCAGTGTGCTGGCCATTCCGAGCGAGCGATGATGGTCACATCCACACTGGTGTCCAGCATCCCTGGTAGGTGGAACTTTTCTCCTCTGTAGGATAGACCACACTCAATGGTAGGCTTACTTGATCCCACAACTTGTGCCCACATTACTGTTGGATTGAGAGGAAGCTGTTCCCTGTGATTCTTTGGGAGTAGAAAGGCTTGTGCGATAGGAGTTCCCTTTGAAAGAAAAAATGGTAAGTCCTTGCAACACAGCTGCACAGAGATTTCTTGTCCTGGGTGCACTGTTTGTACCTCTGGAATGACCAAGATTTCCTCTGGGCCATGGAGAGTGTCCCCTATTACGGCTTGGTGTTCCCCAGGGGTCCGTCTGGCCCCCAGGGCAGCAACCGCCGTAGGTGTCCCGGATA
This sequence comes from Vidua chalybeata, assembly GCF_026979565.1. Lineage (NCBI taxonomy): Eukaryota > Metazoa > Chordata > Aves > Passeriformes > Viduidae > Vidua > Vidua chalybeata. The sequence continues at coordinate 3,347,087 of NC_071569.1, forward strand.
GCACTGTGTTGATGAAGCGCAGCCTGCCTGGGCCCTCCGGCTAGCTCCAAGCCGCTGGCTACCTTGCGAGCACTTGTGGAGTGATTTCAGCTCTTAGTGATTTCAGCTCTTTGTGATTTCAGCTCTGTGCTCGCAAAGTGCCTCAGCAGACGCAGGGAAGGAGAGAGGTGAAGGCTGTGTGGAGTTCTGCGGAGATGTCTTTATTGGCAGCTTCTGCAAAGGGTTCCAGTGACAGCTCTTCCGTCCGAACTGGGCAATGGTATGGGTTTATATAGGCTGTTGAGGGATCAGGATTTGTCCTATCGCTGGGGTCAAGGAGAATACAACCTATAGCCTTACAGAGAGATAACAGGGGTCTGATGTGCAGAAGAGGGGCAGCTCTGTTCCACTCATCATGACTCTGCATTTCTTATCTTAGGCTAGTGACCACCATGGAGGCCTTGCAAGGCCTCTGACTGCTACAGGGATCTCCCTAGAGATTATTGGCATATAGATTTTTCTGAGTTACCATGCAAAGAAGGATACAGGTATGTATTGGTATTGGTTGACACCTTCTGTTGATGGCCTGAAGCTTGCCCCTGTCATACTAACGCAGCAAAGGAGGTAGTGAAAGTTTTGCTCAATCATATATTTCCAAGGTTTAGGGTTCCTTTGGGAATGTCATTAGATAGGGGACCACATTTTGTTACAACAGTGGTTGGGGAAGTTAGCCAAATTCTTCCATCCTTTGCTGATACATTTTACCCCTTTCAAGGTGATGTAAGGTTTCCAAGTAGATAAACTACCTTTCAGTAAAATGTTTTGTATATTTAATCTGACTCAGTAACTGCAGTTTTAGAGAAAGAATAGAAAAAAAAGGAGCTTAGCATTATATATCTATTGAAACCAGTAACAAGGATTCTATTTATATAGAGAATTTAAATTCAGGTCAGGTTTTTAAATATCATGAGAGCCTAGAAATAATGATAAAATCTACTGCTGAAATTGATTATAAAGTTGATTTATTTATTGCTTGTAAAATATATTGCCAATTAACTAGGCTAGATACTTTTTTTCCTAAAGCTGTTCTTTTCAGATGACTATATCTTTTGGCTAGTGATAGACATATAAAACCACTAAATAGTAACATCTGCTTTAGTTCATGTTTATGTACAAATAATACAGATTTTATTTCTATTGTAAACTGCTAGAAGGTCCTGAGGTTCTGCTGGGTAGCTTTCCAGCCACTATTTCCCAAGCCTGTAGTATTGCAGGGGGTTGTGTGACTCAAATGTGGGACCTGGTACTTGACCTTGTTGAACCTCATACAATTGGCCTTGGCCCATCAATCCAGCCTGTCCAAATCCCTCTGCAGAACCCTCCTGTCCTCCAGCAGATCAACACTCCCACTCGGTGGTGTCTGCAAACTTTCTGAGGGTGCACTCAATCCCCTCATCCAGATCATAAATATATAGGGAATTTTTCCTTAATAGACCTATACTTTTTAAATGTACACAATGTAGATAGTTGATTGTCAGTGCAATGCAAAGGACCAATACTTCCAGAAACAGAAGATTTAATGAAAACTGTATTCCCTCCTGCAAAATACTGGCAGGAACTATAGAGGGTGTTCTAGTTTAGGGCAAATTTGGAAGAAAACCTCCAGGAGGAGCCCTCAGAAAACAAACCCCACATGGCCCCTCCCCCACCTGGTTCGGGAAGAATTTCCTCGTAGAGAAGTGGAAAAAAACCTGTTTATTTAACAAGCAAAACACTCCCCAATACAAAAAAAAAAAAAAAAAAAAAAAAAAAAGAAAACACCAGATGACAAAACTCTTTCACCGCTCTGAAGAGATGACAAATTCAGAAAGTCTCTCCTGGGAGTGGTCGCCCAGTTCTTGGTCTCCGGTGCTGGGGATGGCTGCTGCAGATCACAAAATGCAGGCTCTCGGTGTTTCTTGGTGTTTCCCAGGTCCCGGTCTGGAGCAGGTTTGAATGGTATTCAGGAAAGGGAAAGGAAAAAAAACAGTCCAGGGTAAAAATTTGACTGCCTAGCTAAACTAACTAATAAGCAAAAGCAAGGGCAAAGCGAAAGCAAGCAAGCCAGCAAGCAAGCAAGCAAGCAGACCTAACCTCTCCTAGACACAGACCATGGGGGGAGGTGAGCCGGCCAATAACAAGACAAAACAAACCTTCACTTTTCAGAGTCAGTCCTGAAGGCACAGAACATAATATCAGGCATAAACAGAAGACACAATTGAGGATACAAGCACCATAACATCACCCTAGGACAGAGGGTCTCCACAAAAGGGTCAACTGCTTTAACTTTCTTCTCTTCCTCATTAATTTTATATAAGCAAAGTAATATGGAAAATGTATTCTGTCTCTGAGAGTTTTATAATAGATTGGCTGATATGCTATTAACAAATGCATCTGCAAATTTGCCTGCAGCTTTCCAAAAGGAAAATATTTAAAAATCCCTGGAAAAAACCTGAGAAGACATAAGCAGACAAGTTCTTGGGGTCCTATTCCATTTATCATAAAAACTATAATGGAATATAAAAGCCTTTCAAACAAGCTATCTTACAAGGGTTTTGTGCATTCTATTTGGAGCCTAAAACAGGCACTGTCTTAGGTTAAAAGAAAAAAAGATTTTTTTTAATGCCTATCATACACAAGGCTAGATCAATTGAAAAGCTTTGAGAGAGACATCCATTCCAGCCAAATCCCCCAAATTAACATCACAGTCATATCCACCAGTTTTTAAGCTGTCATCAAAATATAAAATACTAATAAAGTAAAAAAAAAATTAGTTTCTTCCTAAAATGCATCAGCTATACTTTGTTTTTGAATTTTTGCTACCTTGTGCAGTGTCTGAGTATCTTGGAAGGGGAATGGAAATGTAAATTACATAAGCTGAATAAACTACTGAAGACAGCAGAGAAAAGCTAGTTTACAGTGTTTGCTCTCTAAACATCTCATTGCAAAATTTGGATATGTGTCATTTCTACAAAGAAAATTGTATTCTAGACTTTTCTTAAAAGTACAAATAATATTTCTATCAAGATACTTAAATGGCATTTAATATCCATCTATTTAAAATTTGTGCTAGTTTATTCACATGTGCATATATAAGCTGTTTGGTTAAATTTGTCTTCCAAAAAAAAAAAAATAGATGAAATCAGAAAGTTTATTAAAACCCAAAAATTTTTAGTCACAAATCTAAAAATAGATACTATTTTAACTAAAACAGCTAAAAAAAAAAACAACCTACTAAAACCATCTGTTTAATATAGAAAATTAGCTGCCTAAAGCTACTCAGAATTTTGAGGAAAGAATGCTTAAGGCTCATTACTCCCATTTGCTATTCTCAAAACAGAGGTTTATTAAAATTGAATTTTTTTGTCAAAATCCTATTTAAAACCTCTATTTGAAGAAATTTATTGTAGTTGTGTTCAAATCAGTGATGACAGACCAAGGGAGTCCCAGTGCCCTGAGTTGGAGGACCATGACTGTGAGAAAGATAAACACCCAGTTCACCCTGAACTTGTGCAGGATCTGCTGCTTCAGCTGGATCCCTACAAATCTATGGAGCTTGATGGGATTCATCCAAGAATCCTCAAAGAGATGCTGATGTCATCACAGAATGTCTCTCGATGATTTTTGAGTGGTCTTGGTGTTGAGAGGTGTCCTGGTTTGGCAAGGAAGTGAGTTTTCTCAGGAAGTTGGGGTCAAACCAATCAGTGGTCAGATTTGAATATTGACACTTGGTGTGACCACTGAAGACATTGGACACGCCTCTGAGAACACAGGGGGTTAAAAGCAGTGAACTCCCAGAGATACTCTCTTTTGTTCCGGTCACTGAAGAGTTCAGACCTCCCCCGCCCAGCCACAGGCTGGGTGGGGGAGGGGAAGCCATGTGGCCTAGGAGAGGTAGGCCAGGGGATGAAAGGACGGAGAGCATCCGGACGTCTGTAATTCTTTGCTTTTTATTGTCTTGTAATTGTCCTAACTCTAAATTTTTATTACTCTAGTTGCATTACTATTTTTATAACCATTTTAACCATTTTATTATTATTATTATTAAACTTTTAAAGTTTTAAAAACCAAGTGATTGGCGTTTTTCACAATTATGGTAGCAGAGGATGGTTTCTAACATCTCTCTGCCGGTGCCTTAGGAGAGTCAGGGTGAGGAAGATGCGTCCTGCCCTGATTAGGAAGCCTCACTGTGCTCCCCTGGTGTTACCGACAGACCAGGTTACGATCTGATAGACAAAAGGAGACAATAAAACAAAGAAAAGGAAAAGGATTCCCTAAAACCGCGGTAATTAGCCCCTAAGACTAACGTGTACACGAAGAACAAAGACCCAAGGACAAAGGATAGGTAAGTATTTGTTGGGACGTGGCGGATAAGGGGGGGATGAATGTGTGTGAATGAGAAGCAGGCTGGTTATCCCAGACTTGCCAAGTGAGAGCGGTAGTCTCCCATGCTGCGTTTCCATCTTTTTCACGAGAAAAGCGGCCAGTAAAGAGACAAAGCGAGTGATAACAAAAGAGTGAGAGAATCCCACCCGGGGAAACTGGGACTGGGTCTCAGGGAAGGAGTGGGACCCCTTGGGTGGGGAAAAAATGAAAGGTAAAAAGAGGGTTTTCCTGGCAAAATCCATTGGGAAAAAAAAAAAAAAAAAAGGTAAAATGTGTGGGAGGGGCCCCTAAAAATTCTGCTTTGGACATCACAGCTAGATTGAGGGATATCCAAGAACACCAGCACTGGCCAGTAACACCTAAAAGTGTAATTCGGTGAATTGAAAGGTACCTCGTTAAAAGGTACCTTATTGTCTTGTTGTGTATGTGAGGGTGGGTCCCACACCAACAAGTCCTTGCAGATGGGAACTGAGGCAAAACCCACAAAACTAGCCTTGTTCCCCCAGGTGTGAGGGGGAAGCTGTGACTACAAGGTGTGAGTCACATGCAGCCAGCCTCAAAGGTGAATTGGCACCAGAGGCAACCAAATTCAGGGCACTTCCCAGAGGCCTGGCAGTACTGAAGCCCAGAGAGATTGACCCCAAAGCAAGGATGGCACAGTATCATAGGATCTTTTAGCACCGTGGCTGCGCAGGGTAGTCGTGTAACCCATTCCCCCGGGGGGGGCGGGGGGGAGTCCAGATCGGGCAAGGTGCAGAGGTCTGAACCCCTGACTCTGAGGCTATCTCTAGGGAAGAGGGATAGCCAAACCTCGGGGAGGTGGAAGGGGTCCGGGTGGGGGCTTACACGATCCGCGATTCTCTGGCAACAGAAATCCCTTTGTGTAAGTCTAAGAGGTTTGCTAAAGTTTCCTTCCTCTGTGCAATAAAATAAAGGGAAATGTAAAAGTATGAATGAACAGGCCTGAGGGTGTGAATGTGTGTACGAGAGTGAGAGGAAAATAAAGGTGAGTAAATGGAAATGAGTGGAAGATATGTAATGTAGATTGTTTATTTTGAGCTTTACTTTATCTCCTTGGAGGGAGGTGGATTGTGTTTGTTATAAATGAATGCTCCAATTTATTAATTAAGGAAAATTTATTAAATTATCAAAATATAAATTTAGAGAAAAAACCAAAAAGCCACAATCTAATCAAAAAGGGTCAGTGCCGAGCCCAGGTATCGGTGCTGGGTGAGACACAGGTCTGACTGCTACAGCATAGGGTCCCCTATGTTTCACACCGACTCTCTTGCCTGAGTGGTTTTTATACGATTTTTCCTGCCCAAGGCAGAGTCCCTTTTCTTCCTTTCAGGACTGCATATATTCGTGTGGAGTTCTTTCTCTGCGATGAGCTGAACAAAACCATGTCCGGGGAGTGATGAACATCCATGATCGCGTTCCCAGAATCCGGTATTGAGATGTATCTCACCGATGGCTCCGGCTATCTCAATCTTAGATATTTATCACGTATTCATCATCAGGGTGTTCCTTGGATCACCTTGAGGAACGACCCATCTCCGGGCTGGCCACATTAATTTGTTTGTAAATGAAGTTCTCCTTCTTCTTGTCTAGGTGGTTTCGACACTGTGATGTAATCCCCGAGACTGACTTGTGCATTTAAAATTTTTTTATAAGGGTATTTCTTATCAATACATATATAAAATATATATGACAATTTTTATCTGCATGAATTATCCCATATACACATAGCAATCCCTTCCCTTCTACATAAACACATTAATTCATGCTTTCTAAACTTTCTACATGATTACGTGTGATTTTACTTCTACCCTATACTACCATCTCATTTCTTAGTTCTTCTAAAAGAAGGAAAGAAAACCTCTTACTTCCCTCAAGGCTCATTATCTCATTCTTCTCTTGGAATTCTCTGGTATAATTTGTAGACATTCCATTTCCCTTTATCTGCTCTTCGAATCTGGCCAAAGCATCTGCTGCCCTACGGTATAGATTTTCCTCCCCCAATTTCACTATTTTTGATACCTGATTTATTTTTCCCATAGCACATTCTGGGTCTGTGGGCATGGCAGCCACCTGCATACCCTGCACTACTGAGTGTATCAACCTGATAAAGCATGGTATCAGGCAGGGTAGGAATATGATCCCAGCTATTGAACACAATATAAAAAATATTACTTTTTTCCACCATGCTCTATCAAACAGATGATCCCACCAGGATGCATGGAGTATGGAGTTTTATTTTTATACTGGGACGTGTGCTACCCTTTTAATTTCTGTTGCTAGGCCTCTGATGGTTTCTCCATAGTCACCAATCTCTATACAACATTCTTATTAATTAAACTTTCCACAGACCCCTCCCTCCTCTGTTAGTAAATAGTCCAGGGATATTCTGTTCTGATACATGAAGGCCCTCATTTGGGAGTGTTGTTTAGACAGCAGCTCGAGGGCATCTGAGGTGTGGTTAGAGACAATCTCTACCACTGCCTGAAGTCTTATTAGTCAGTTTAACAGAGAAATCAGGGTCCTATACTCCTAGTTTCCATCCTGGGCCCATGTTGCGGGACTATAATACTCTATTATTCTTTCCGCGGGCCACTCCTCCTCACCCTAAGTCTGGCACCCACCAAAAATAGGGAACTTCTTTTTCACTTCCCTTCTCCTTCTCCTCAAAGTTTCGTATAAGAGGCCCCTAGTGAGCTGCGTTCTGATCGAGGTAGGGTAAAGAAAACAGGTCTGATCAATCCCATAGTGCATGACCCCCTCTACTGCTGAGGTAGTTCGCTATATGCGTTCTTCCCACTAATCCAATATAAACTATTCAGGGCTTTCCACTTGACCTTTGTGGTTTTGGGTTCATTCTAGAATCTTCTCAATTCATCTAAGGATTGGTAAGGGTTAGCTCCAGAGCCTTTGTTCTAGCAGAGTCTAATTTTCTCACTCTATTCGCATTTAGTGCCTTTTTCCCGTCTCCAGTACTCTGTAGGGTTTTCTGGCTGCCAGATTCTGCTTTTGTTAAAGGAATTTACTGTTAGAGTGGACACACATGGAGTGTATCCCACCATATCAGTGTACTCTTTTCCCTCCCTGCTGATGCAAAATGTCCCAATTACTCTTTTGTCTAAAACCCATCCTTCAGGTCTCTGAATTATCTTTGAGGTTTCAGCATTATCCCATTTCAGGAGTTAAGCTCTCACCTTTCCAAGGCCACTTCTCTGCAGACTTGAGCCCTCTGCAGATCCAGCAATTGGACAACCCCAATTCTGTTGTAATTTCTTGCATCAGATCCACAAATAGGTTTTGATCTGAGGCAGGTAAACCCCAACTGGTATATTGTTTTTCGAGCTGATCATATTGCTTGCTTAGGGTTCTCAGCTTTTCTTGCTGCATCCTTCTTTTTCTCATCTCTGCCTCCTGTCTTTTTAGTTGCTGTGATGCCTGTTTCATTTTGCTCTCTGGGTCCACTCCCTCTTTGTTCTTTGAAAAGCAGAACATCTTGTCATATTGCAAACAAACCCGGTCATCCTGATCCTCTAAAAGGTCTAGGATAACTGGCTCATTTTTGAGGGACATCTTGGTCTCATATTTTAAGTTCTTCCCTACCTAGTATGTCTTTCTACCCATAACACACATTCCCAACTGGTTATTGTCATAACACAATGGGTTAGCTTGAAAGCATGTTTCAAACTTTTAAAATTTTAAAAACCAAGTGATTGGCGTTTTTCACACTAATCATTCCCCGGCTGGGGGCCTGCAGCAACATGTTTCTTCTACCTAACCCCTGTCACTGTCTCTCTGTCCCCCTCCACCCCACCCCACCCACTTCTATTTCTTTCTCTCTTTTTTCTTTCTGTTTGCCTCTTTTACTATTAGATAAAATATATCACCTTTTTTGGAAGCAACATCTAACTTCATTTGGTTTTGTCATGGTTTTGCATGGGAGACATTTATGGAAGTGATGCAAAGCTTCTAGCCACTGGAAAGTTGGACACGCCTCTGTGAAAAACACATGTTAAAGATGAAAGAAACCTGGGAACTTCCTTTTTTCCTTCCGGCCTGGGAATAAGTAACAAGGCCAGCCCAGCCCCTGTTTCAGCTGGCCTGGGCTGGGCAGGCTCTGCTAGGGGGAGGTCGGGCCCCTCTCAGGGGGTCTGGGGGGCTCGCCAAGTCCTATCGTGGCCGGGCCAGGCCCCAGCAGCTGCCAGGTAGGAAGGTGGGGGAGGCTGCAGAGCCCTTGCCAAAGCAGGGCCAGGCTGTGGCTGTTAGGATCTTGCTGCCAGGTCCCCTCCCCCCAGCGCGGCCGCCACTTGAGATCATGCGACTGAGATCAGAGGCAGCCCTACAACCCATGCAGAATGGCCCTGTGGCTGGAATTGAACCAGCAAAAACCAAAGACCAGCATCAGCCGCAGTTCCTGCGGTAAGCACTGAGTGACCATATGCAGGCCCTGGGCGAGATGTTAACTCTTTCAGTGCTTCAATCCTCCCTCAAGTGAGAGAAAGGAACAAGATGCAAGCATGTAAAGGAGCAACATGAAGACATTGAGGTCAGTGAAGAAGAAGTCAAGTCCCAGATTGGAGGGATGAGGAGATACCTTAATCTTGGGGCTGAAATCCTCTAGTAATAGCTATGGAGAAAGACTCTTTTTCCCTGTAACACATGAAAGCCATGGGGAGATGAAGGGTTCAATTTTATATCGAGCAAAGGCGTCCATGCCAAAGTAAGAAAATGTTAAAGTAGCTGGGATCCTATGAGGAGTTTGAACAGAGAAGGAGAGAAGACTGGTCCTGTGTCCCCAGGAAGAGAAGAAGAAGACCTCTGTGAAATAGAGATTTTTGGAGTTTACTTAAGTTAACAAAATTAATCAAGCATTTATATTTTAGCTTGTAGAGTTATGTATTGAATTTTAGCCTTTTATTTAAGAAACCTCTGCCTGGTACAAAGGGCATAGGAAAATGCAAATTTCTTGCATAAAGAACAATACTAAGGGATGCAAAGAACCGAGATAAAGAAGTTCCTCTGTCTCCAAGCCTATCAAGACTGACAGACTACTCAGATAAGCACCAAAGGACCGAAAGCGCACGCGCAGAGAGGAAAAGTTCAAAAGTTCAGTCATGAGGAAGACCACGATCTTCAGCCTCAGAGACCCCAGAGAGACCCCTGCAGGACCACCACAGCAAACCACGCATGCCTAGAAGGGCGTGGACCTATTTAGCATGAGAAGTGAGGACAGGTGGGGCCAGGGGTTGAATATGCCTGGAAAAGTTGTGTAATGTGTTGCATATGGAACACGTTTGGGAATAAAGGTGTGGGTCAGACTGAGGCTCGGAGCACAAGTTTTTGGAGAGATAGCACGCTTGTGCTGAGCACTGACAATACATACCCACTTCATAACTACCCCAGGTTGTGGAGTCTATTTATTTATTCCGCGTATCGCTTCATCTGTTCCCAGAGATGAAGATGATTTTAGAGATAGATAATGAGAACATTATGATGAGCCTTTGAACAGCTCATCTTTAAAACAGTACCCCATAAGTTGACACGGCCCATAAACCCAGCTGTGGGAAAAGCTTGTGGAAAATGGGAGGGACTTCACGATTGCAGGTTTCCCTGGGCGGCTGCTATTCATGACAAATTGAGAGTCACAAGAGAACTGTTTTATTCCTTGTGGAGAAGTCTCCATAACATTAACAAGAGGGACTTCTCTCCCTAAGTGAACTGAAGAAAAGACTATTCTAGAGGGGGTAAACTGAAATTTTAGGTTTTGCTTCTTTACATTGTCACTGGGAAAGAAAAGGTTCTGGGGGGAGGAGAAGTGTTCTGAAGGTTTTGTTCTGATTCTTCTCTTTTAGTTACTGTTAATAAATTTTTCTTTATACCCTTTTAAAATTTTAAGCCTGCTTTGCCTTTCTCCTAATCCTATCTCACAGCAGGGAGTGAGTGCATAGGTGCATTGGCTGGGAAATCTCAAAATTGGCAAAATCTCAAATTAGCGAACCAAAACCACTACACTACACAAATTATGCTTTCTGCATATCTTTCAAAACTTTCCGTGTTCAATCCGTTTTATTCACAGAGGCTTAGTGTCCTTTGGTCTTCTGTGTTAAACCAGTTCACAACATTCCCTGGCTCCAAACCCCACTACAGTTCTGCAGATAAACAGTTTATTGAATTGTTAAAAGCCACTCAAGAAGCAGGAGTGTGGAGGGCAACCCCTAGTGGGCAAATAGTAGTTCCACCAGTATAATGAAAGAAATTATTGAAAGAGAACATAAAAGAACGTTGGGGAATTGAGTTAGGTCAAAAATATGCAGAAAACATTGGTTAGTGTGGTAATGACAGGAATTGCCAAATCAATAGTGAGCAAATGTTTAGTCTGCCAGAAGAACAATCCTAACAATGCCAGAAAACCTTTATTGGGGACTTTACAACAAGGTAATACACCTAATGACTATTGGCAAATTGATTTTGCTGAATTACTATGAAAAATGGGTTACGCCAACAAAGCCTGAGAAGCCATAAAGATGTTGCTCAAAGAAATTTTACCTAGATTTGGAATACCTTTGGGAATGTCCTCAGGTGGAGGCTTCCATTTTATAGCTGAAATTATAAAGGAAGTAAGTCAGGTCCTGGGTTTAACCTGCTATCTACATACTCTGAAACACAAATGAAAAATCAAACTCCACAAATCCTGTAAGGAGTTTGTAGAGAGGGTATGTTTATTGCAGCGCTGGAGGCGTTCCCCTTCAAAGGACATGCATGCCCCTGAGAACTCTCGATCCCTTTTTATTCCTCCTTACTAGTTTACATATGCATAGAGTTTCACAATAGGTTCATGCATATTAATTCTACTGATTTTGCATTACACTTACAGCTAGTTTTTTATCAGAAAGTACAGAAAGAACTCCTGGGTCACCCTGCCCTGTCTGTTTCAAACTTCGAGGAGACTCTCTTATCTCTTCAGCTTGGAAATTTGTATTCTTTCTCCTCAGCTGGGGCAGTTTTTACTAGTACTATAAAGCTACCAGAATAAACAGTATATTTTACCTATGCTAGCAAGCTACTAATAATTCAAAGCAGCGCATTTCACCTAAATCCAAATGGATTTCTACCCTGTTAAATTTTCACTCTCTTTCAACTCTTCCATAGTCCAGTGGAGACCACAGTCCAGTGGGAAAGTACAAAGAATTAATCAATCCTCAAAGAGGCAAACGAGCAAAATATGTCAAGAGAATAACTTCTTTAACTTGGATTCAATCATTACCATTAGCATTATTAAGAATTTGCATACAGCCAAGATCCAAAGATAACCTGAGTCTATATGAATTGTTGTATGGAAGGTTGTTTCAGGCCCCTGTAATTCCAAGTACTTTGCATATACAAGGAAATGTGGAAATAAACAAGTATTTGATCTCTTTAGGCCATGTTCTAGAGGCATTACAAAAATACATTGTAACCTCCAGACCGCTGAAACGGGATGCTTTGATACACTCTATCCAACCAGGAGATTGGGTACTTATTAAAAAGTGGGACTCAGAGACTTTGGCCCAACAGTGGAAAGAACCCTTCCAGATATTGCTAACCACTTACGCTGCAGTTAAGATTGGCGAGAAGAGACTGTGGATTCATTATTCCTTATTAAAGACCTCCACTCTTAAATGGGCTTGTACTCAACAAGAACCTACAAAATTAAAAATAGCTAAGTGCAAGTTAATTGTACATATAGCATTTCTATTTCATTTATTGATCTAGATTGCATTTATGCTCAGTGTTTGTTATATTTGTTGTTTGCATATTATCAAGCAGTTTGGGGTATGGGTGTTACAGATTTAGTAAACAAAATGGTAAGGATGCAAGCCCTATTTCTTGGATACCTTTGCTGCCTATTAGAAACGTATGAAGGGAAATGGACAACGGAATATAGTTATTTAACAGGTCAGTAGAAATAGTCTTCGCAACAATTTGCAAAACAACTGAGAATTCAGTAAAAAGAAGTGATCTCTTTTTAAAAATAGAAGTTGAGACCACACAATAGCCAAAAGGACATGATTTTATTTTTTGTTGTTGAGTAGGATGAATGAAATATTGGGAATTGCCAACCATGATGCTGAACCCTGGATTTGACATTAATTTATGCAGGAATTAAAAAGGGAATTTAATTTCATGCCCAATACCGAGCTTTCATGGATTCTTGTTTATGATTGGGATAGAGCTACCTTTATGGGGCTACCTTTAACATGTAATGGGAGGAATGCAAATTATAAAATCTCACAAAGACAAGACTATGTAAATCTAACTAAAACAAGAGAAGTGGCATTCTCTAGAGGTAGAATGGAATGCAAATAAGCATTTCCAAATGATACAGAACTCAAAACATTAAATTGGACAAATTTCTGAGTATGTTCACATTTTCCAAATGATATAAAGTGGAGAGTAGAATTGTTTGGAGTCCCCATACCAAAACCAACCTGGGATACACTATTTCAGCAACCAAAGTTTACTGATTGGAAGGATACCAACCTTACTGTCTGGAAAGTAAAGATGCTTAATACTACCTACGCAAAATATGTAACAGCTGAGAAAATAAAGTCTCAAAAGGACCATCTTGAGATATTAGTAGGAAATTACCCATTTTTTACTAGGAAAACTCATGTACGAGGTTTAGATAAGATCCTGAACATTGAAGGAAAATATTGGAACATCCCTACAGGGTTGGGATGGTACTGGCTTTGTCGGGACACTGCTAGAAAAGCTTTACCCCCATGATGGCATGAATCATCTACTTTAGGAGCAATAGTTTGGAAATTGACAACGTACTCACTAGATGAGAAGAAGGAGTGGGTTAGAAGCTATGTACATTGGATAAAAAGATCTACCAATCCTTTGGTTGAGAGGCCAACAGCCTTTCATTTCTTTGTAGGATGGTTCATTCGATGGTTAGGGATATCTAAGATAAAAAAGGTGTAGGAATGTGCCCCCTGTTAACAGAGTAAACAAGTTACCCTTTGTCTCCTTAAAAAGGAAAAAAGCACAGAAGTTTCTCTCCTCAATTTGCTTAAAAGACACCTCATAGTGTTATGAACAGTTTCCAGGTGTTCCCCAGAGACGTGGGCAGGGCTTTCCTAGTTCCCATGGCAACACTAAAAGAAAACTACTAACTCTAGCTAAGTACCAATATTGAAATGCTAATTAGCTAATTGCTCTGTTTGTTTTCTCTAAACTACCTGGCCTCCCACCCCTCCACGCTGTCATTCTGGGACTAACATGCAAATAAAAACCCCTTAGGATCATGGGAGTATTTTTAGGAGATAAAAATGAATATAAATCAAAAACTGAACACAATAGAGGAGTCTAGACAAATGCCCTAGCTGAGGAAGAGGGAAACACATCCCCTGACTGGCTTTTAACCGTTGCCATCACCTAAGAAAGAACAGACTATATTAGGCTCTGAGAAGCCGGGAGATAGAGACAGAGAGCCCTGGTGCTGCCACCACGGAAGGAGTGGGGACAGCTGTTGTTCTGGACTTCAGCAACAGACTCTGCACGCCACGCCTCCTCATCCTCGGGCCACTGGTGTGCCACAAGGAAAGGAGAAAGGACAGCTGCTGCTCGGGACTCCAGTGACCGACTCTGCACGCCGCCTTCCTTCCGGCTGCCTGGGAAAGCTACAACCGCGGGGGCGAGCTCTGCGTCGAGCCCCCTGCCCAGCTGATCTTTTTAATAAAGAGCTGAACATTAATAAAGGCATTAGGCCTGTTCATTTCAATTGGGGGCTCGTGTGGGATAGCCACGCCCGAAGAGGACCCCCGGACAGCTCGACCACCTGCTTCGAGGAACCCTCGGGAGTCGCTGGCTACCTTCGGACCCTAGGATCAGCGTGAGACAAGCAATGCAGAGGAGCATCGGATTGGTAAGAAAAACCGGGAGACGAGCGAATGAGTGAGTGAGTGAGACAGGCGCCGGCAGCTCGGACCCCCGAAGTGAGAGGGACCCGCTAGTACCGCGTTTCCGGACTCCTGCGAAGAGGCCGGCTGGGAACGGGGGGAAGTGAGTAGAATAGAGGAGCGACTGAGGCGTCTCCTTAGAAGTAAAGCAGGCCCTCCTCTGAGCGTGTGGAGGTGCCCTATAGGCAAAGTAAGTCCCTGGCAATCAGGGCAAGGGAAATATCCCCAGCAGGGCAGGTGGGATGTAGAGGTCCTAGAGGACATGTCCCCGGCGCTGGCAGGATGGGATAGGACGGCAGGTGGGATGTCCCTGGCAGGTAGGGCGGGGTGTCCTAGCAGGCAGGAGTGGCATGTACCTGGCAGGTAGAGGGCATGTACCTGGCAGACAGAGAGCATGTCCCCGACAGGCAAAAGGCATGTCGCCGCCAGGCAGGACAAGAAAACAGGGCAGGTGGGATGTCCAAGCAGGCAGGAGCGTCATGCCCCCACCAGGCAGAGGGCATGTCCCCGCCAGGCAGGACAGGATAACAGGGCATGTAGGGCAGGATGTCCTAACAAGCAGGAGCAGCAAGTCCCGCCAGGAAGAGGGCATGTCCCCAGCAGGCAGGACAGGATAACAGGTCAGGTAGGATGTCCATGGCAGGCATGGATGGAGGACCCCGTCAGAGCAGATAGGGGAATGGCACTGGAAGGCAGGGCAGGATGTCCCCGTCAGAGCAGGCACAAACCCGAGTAAGCAGAAAGGCAGGAAGGCAAGCAAGCTAAGCCTAGTAGGAGAGACAGGCAAGGGGGCTTGGTCGGAGTTCGAGTGTAAGGCTCGGCAGGACGTTCGACCTTACCTCGGCAGGGAGACCAAGCTTCCCAAGCCTAGTAGGAGAGTCAGGCAAGGGGACTTGGCCGGAGTTCGAGTGTAAGGCTCGGCAGGACGTTCGACCTTACCCCGGCAGGGAGCCCAAGCTTCCCAAGCCTAGTAGGGGCAGGCAAGGGGGCTTGGCCGGAGTTCGATTGTAAGGCTCGGCAGGACGTTCGACCTTACCTCGGTAGGGAGACCAAGCTTCCCAAGGCTAGTAGGAGAGTCAGGCAAGGGGGCTTGCCCGGAGTTCGAATGTAAGGCTCGGCAGGACGTTCGACCTTACCTCGGCAGGGAGACCAAACTTCCCAAGCCTAGTAGGAGAGTCAGGCAAGGGGGCTTGCCCGGAGTTCGAGTGTAAGGCTCGGCAGGACGTTCGATCTTACCTCGGCAGGGAGACCAAACTTCCCAAGCCTTGTAGGAGAGTCAGGCAAGGGGGCTTGGCCGGAGTTCGACTGTAAGGCCCGGCAGGACGTTCGACCTTATCTCGGCAGGGAGACCAAGCTTCCCAAGCCTAGTAGGAGAGTCAGGCAAGGGGGCTTGGCCGGAGTTCGAGTGTAAGGCCCGGCAGGACGTTCGACCTTACCTCGGCAGGGAGACCAAGCTTCCCAAGGCTAGTAGGAGAGTCAGGCAAGGGGGCTTGGCCGGAGTTCGAGTGTAGGGCTCGGCAGGACGTTCGACCTTACCTCGGCAGGGAGACCAAGCTTCCCAAGCCTAGTAGGGGCAGGCAAGGGGGCTTGGCCGGAGTTCGACTGTAAGGCTCGGCAGGACGTTTGACATTGCCTCGGTAGGGTGACCAAGACTCCCAAGCCTAGTATGAGAGTCAGGCCAGGGGGCTTGGCCGGAGTTCGAGTGTAAGGCTCGGCAGGACGTTCGACCTTACCTCGGCAGGGAGACCAAGCTTCCCAAGCCTAGTAGGGTCAGGCAAGGGGGCTTGGCCGGCGTTCGAGTGTAAGGCTCGGCAGGACGTTCGACCTTACCTCGGCAGGGAGCCCAAACTTCCCAAGCCTAGTAGGAGAGTCAGGCAAGGGGGCTTGGCCGGAGTTCGACTGTAAGGCTCGGCAGGACGTTCGACCTTACCTCGGCAGGGAGCCCAAGCTTCCCAAGCCTAGTAGGACAGTCAGGCAAGGGGGCTTGGCCGGAGTTCGAGTGTAAGGCTCGGCAGGACGTTCGACCTTACCTCGGCAGGGTGACCAAGCTTCCCAAGCCTAGTAGGAGAGTCAGGCAAGGGGGCTTGGCCGTAGTTCGAGTGTAAGGCTTGGCAGGATGTTCGACCTTACCTCAGCAGGTTGACCAAGCATCCCAAGCCTAGTAGGGTAGTCAGGCAACGGGGCTTGGCCGGAGTTCGAGTGTGAGGCTCGGCAGGACGTTCGACCTTACCTCGGCAGGGAGCCCAAGCTTCCCAAGCCTAGTAGGAGAGTCAGGCAAGGGGGCTTGGCCGGAGTTCGAGTGTAAGGCTCGGCAGGACGTTCGACCTTATCTCGGCAGGGAGCCCAAGCTTCCCAAGCCTCGTAGGGTCAGGCAAGGGGGCTTGGCCGGAGTTCGACTGTAAGGCTCGGCAGGACGTTCGACCTTACCTCGGCAGGGAGTGCAAGCTTCCCAAGCCTAGTAGGCGAGTCAGGCAAGGGGGCTTGGCCAGAGTTCGAGTGTATGGCTCGGCAGGACGTTCGACCTTACCTCGGCAGGGAGCCCAAACTTCCCAAGCGTAGTAGGAGCGTCAGGCAAGGGGGCTTGGCCAGAGTTCGACTGTAAGGCTCGGCAGGACGTTCGACATTACCTCGGCAGGGAGCCCAAGCTTCCCAAGCCTAGTAGGAGAGTCAGGCAAGGGGGCTTGGCCGCAGTTCGAGTGTAAGGCTCGGCAGGACGTTCGACCTTACCTCGGCAGGGAGACCAAGCTTCCCAAGCCTAGTAGGAGAGTCAGGCAAGGGGCTTGGCCGGAGTTCGAGTGTAAGGCCCGGCAGGACGTTCGACCTTACCTCGGCTGGGAGACCAAGCTTCCCAAGCCTAGTAGGACAGTCAGGCAAGGGGGCTTGGCCGGAGTTCGACTGTAAGGCTCGGCAGGACGTTCGACCTTACCTCGGCAGGGAGACCAAGCTTCCCAAGCCTAGTAGGGGAGTCAGGCAAGGGGGCTTGGCCGGAGTTTGAGTGTAAGGCTCGGCAGGACGTTCGACCTTACCTCGGCAGGTTGACCAAGCTTCCCAAGCCTAGTAGGAGAGTCAGGCCAGGGGGCTTGGCCGGAGTTCGAGTGTAAGGCTCGGCAGGACGTTCGACCTTACCTCGGCAGGGAGCCCAAGCTTCCCAAGCCTAGTAGGAGAGTCAGGCAAGGGGGCTTGGCCGGAGTTCGAGTGTAAGGCTCGGCAGGACGTTCGACCTTATCTCGGCAGGGAGACCAAGCTTCCCAAGCCTAGTAGGGTCAGGCAAGGGGGCTTGGCCGGAGTTCGACTGTAAGGCTCGGCAGGACGTTCGACCTTACCTCGGCAGGGAGACCAAGCTTCCCAAGGCTAGTAGGAGAGTCAGGCAAGGGGGCTTGGCCGGAGTTCGACTGTAAGGCTCGGCAGGACGTTCGACCTTACCTCGGCAGGGAGCCCAAACTTCCCAAGCCTAGTAGGAGCGTCAGGCAAGGGGGCTTGGCCAGAGTTCGACTGTAAGGCTCGGCAGGACGTTCGACCTTACCTCGGCAGGGAGCCCAAGCTTCCCAAGCCTAGTAGGAGAGTCAGGCAAGGGGGCTTGGCCGGAGTTCGACTGTAAGGCTCGGCAGGACGTTCGACCTTACCTCGGCAGGGAGGGCAAGCTTCCCAAGCCTTGTAGGAGAGTCAGGCAAGGGGGCTTGCCGGAGTTCGACTGTAAGGCTCGGCAGGACCTTCGACCTTACCTCGGCAGGTTGACCAAGCTTCCCAAGGCTAGTAGGGTCAGGCAAGGGGGCTTGACCGGAGTTCGAGTTTAAGGCTCGGCAGGACGTTCGACCTTACCTCGGCAGGTTGACCAAGCTTCCCAAGCCTAGTAGGACAGTCAGGCAAGGGGGCTTGGCCGAAGTTCGACTGTAAGGCCCGGCAGGACGTTCGACCTTATCTTGGCAGGGAGACCAAGCTTCCCAAGCCTAGTAGGACAGTCAGGCAAGGGGGCTTGGCCGGAGTTCGAGTGTAAGGCTCGGCAGGACGTTCGACCTTACCTCTGCAGGGAGCCCAAGCTTCCCAAGCCTAGTAGGACAGTCAGGCAAGGGGGCTTGGCAGGAGTTCGACTGTAAGGCTCGGCAGGAAGTTCGACCTTACCTCGGCAGGTTGACCAAGCTTCCCAAGCCTAGTAGGAGAGTCAGGCAAGGGGGCTTGGCCGGAGTTCGAGTGTAAGGCTCGGCAGGACGTTCGACCTTACCTCGGCAGGGAGACCAAGCTTCCCAAGCCTAGTAGGGTCAGGCAAGGGGGCTTGGCAGGAGTTCGACTGTAAGGCTCGGCAGGACGTTCGACCTTACCGCGGCAGGTTGACCAAGCTTCCCAAGCGTAGTAGGAGAGTCAGGCAAGGGGGCTTGGCGGAGTTCGAGTGTAAGGCTCGGCAGGACGTTCGACCTTACCTCGGCAGGGAGACCAAGCTTCCCAAGCCTCGTAGGGTCAGGCAAGGGGGCTTGGCCGGAGTTTGAGTGTAAGGCTCGGCAGGACGTTCGACCTTACCTCGGCAGGGAGACCAAGCTTCCCACGCCTAGTAGGAGAGTCAGGCAAGGGGGCTTGGCCAGAGTTCGACTGTAAGGCTCGGCAGGACGTTCGACCTTACCTCGGCAGGGAGCCCAAGCTTCCCAAGCGTAGTAGGAGAGTCAGGCAAGGGGGCTTGGCCGGAGTTCGACTGTAAGGCTCGGCAGGATGTTCGACCTTACCTCGGCAGGGAGCCCAAGCTTCCCAAGCCTAGTAGGAGAGTCAGGCAAGGGGGCTTGGCCGGAGTTCGACTGTAAGGCTCGGCAGGACGTTCGACCTTACCTCGGCAGGTTGACCAAGCTTCCCAAGGCTAGTAGGGTGAGGCAAGGGGGCTTGACCGGAGTTCGAGTGTAAGTCTCGGCAGGACGTTCGACCTTACCTCGGCAGGTTGACCAAGCTTCCCAAGCCTAGTAGGAGAGTCAGGCAAGGGGGCTTGGCCGGAGTTCGAGTGTAAGGCTAGGCAGGACGTTCGACCTTACCTCGGCAGGGAGCCCAAGCTTCCCAAGCCTAGTAGGTGAGTCAGGCAAGGGGGCTTGGCCGGAGTTCGAGTGTAAGGCTTGGCAGGACGTTCGACCTTATCTCGGCAGGGAGACCAAGCTTCCCAAGGCTAGTAGGAGAGTCAGGCAAGGGGGCTTGGCCGGAGTTCGAGTGTAGGGCTCGGCAGGACGTTCGACCTTACCTCGGCAGGGAGACCAAGCTTCCCAAGCCTAGTAGGGGAGTCAGGCAAGGGGGCTTGGACGGCGTTTGACTGTAAGGCTCGGCAGGGCATTCCACCTAGCCTCGGCAGGGAGACCAAGACTCCCAAGCCTAGTATGAGAGTCAGGCAAGGGGGCTTGGCCGGAGTTCGAGTGTAAGGCTCGGCAGGACGTTCGACCTTACCTCGGCAGGGAGACCAAGCTTCCCAAGCCTAGTAGGGTCAGGCAAGGGGGCTTGGCCGGCGTTCGAGTGTAAGGCTCGGCAGGACGTTCGACCTTACCTCAGCAGGGAGACCAAGCATCCCAAGCCTAGTAGGGTAGTCAGGCAAGGGGGCTTGGCCGGAGTTCGAGTGTGAGGCTCGGCAGGACGTTCGACCTTACCTCGGCAGGGAGCCCAAGCTTCCCAAGCCTAGTAGGAGAGTCAGGCAAGGGGGCTTGGCCGGAGTTCGAGTGTAAGGCTCGGCAGGACGTTCGACCTTATCTCGGCAGGGAGACCAAGCTTCCCAAGCCTAGTAGGGTCAGGCAAGGGGGCTTGGCCGGAGTTCGACTGTAAGGCTCGGCAGGACGTTCGACCTTACCTCGGCAGGGAGTGCAAGCTTCCCAAGCCTAGTAGGAGAGTCAGGCCAGGGGGCTTGGCCGGAGTTCGAGTGTAAGGCTCGGCAGGACGTTCGACCTTACCTCGGCAGGGAGCCCAAACTTCCCAAGCGTAGTAGGAGCGTCAGGCAAGGGGGTTCGGCCGGAGTTCGACTGTAAGGCTCGGCAGGACGTTCGACCTTACCTCGGCAGGGAGCCCAAGCTTCCCAAGCCTAGTAGGAGAGTCAGGCAAGGGGCTTGGCCGGAGTTCGACTGTAAGGCTCGGCAGGACGTTCGACCTTACCTCGGCAGGGAGACCAAGCTTCCCAAGCCTAGTAGGAGAGTCAGGCAAGGGGGCTTGGCCAGAGTTCGAGTGTAAGGCTCGGCAGGACGTTCGACCTTACCTCGGCTGGGAGACCAAGCTTCCCAAGCCTAGTAGGACAGTCAGGCAAGGGGGCTTGGCCGGAGTTCGACTGTAAGGCTCGGCAGGACGTTCGACCTTACCTCGGCAGGGAGACCAAGCTTCCCAAGCCTAGTAGGAGCAGGCAAGGGGGCTTGGCCGGAGTTCGACTGTAAGGCTCGGCAGGACGTTCGACCTTACCTCGGCAGGGTGACCAAGCTTCCCAAGCCTAGTAGGAGAGTCAGGCCAGGGGGCTTGGCCGGAGTTCGAGTGTAAGGCTCGGCAGGACGTTCGACCTTACCTCGGCAGGGAGACCAAGCTTCCCAAGCCTAGTAGGGTCAGGCAAGGGGGCTTGGCCGGCGTTCGAGTGTAAGGCTCGGCAGGACGTTCGACCTTACCTCGGCAGGGAGACCAAACTTCCCAAGCCTAGTAGGAGAGTCAGGCAAGGGGGCTTGGCCGGAGTTCGACTGTAAGGCTCGGCAGGACGTTCGACCTTACCTCGGCAGGGAGCCCAAGCTTCCCAAGCCTAGTAGGACAGTCAGGCAAGGGGGCTTGGCCGGAGTTCGAGTGTAAGGCTCGGTAGGACGTTCGACCTTACCTCGGCAGGGAGACCAAACTTCCCAAGCCTAGTAGGAGAGTCAGGCAAGGGGGCTTGGCCGTAGTTCGAGTGTAAGGCTTGGCAGGATGTTCGACCTTACCTCGGCAGGGAGACCAAGCATCCCAAGCCTAGTAGGAAAGTCAGGCAACGGGGCTTGGCCGGAGTTCGAGTGTGAGGCTCGGCAGGACGTTCGACCTTACCTCGGCAGGGAGCCCAAGCTTCCCAAGCCTAGTAGGAGAGTCAGGCAAGGGGGCTTGGCCGCAGTTCGAGTGTAAGGCTCGGCAGGACGTTCGACCTTACCTCGGCAGGGAGACCAAGCTTCCCAAGCCTAGTAGGAGAGTCAGGCAAGGGGGCTTGGCCAGAGTTCGAGTGTAAGGCTCGGCAGGACGTTCGACCTTACCTCGGCAGGTTGACCAAGCTTCCCAAGCCTAGTAGGCGAGTCAGGCAAGGGGGCTTGGCCAGAGTTCGAGTGTAAGGCTCGGCAGGACGTTCGACCTTACCTCGGCAGAGAGCCCAAACTTCCCAAGCGTAGTAGGAGCGTCAGGCAAGGGGGCTTGGCCAGAGTTCGACTGTAAGGCTCGGCAGGACGTTCGACATTACCTCGGCAGGGAGCCCAAGCTTCCCAAGCCTAGTAGGAGAGTCAGGCAAGGGGGCTTGGCCGCAGTTCGACTGTAAGGCTCGGCACGACGTTCGACCTTACCTCGGCAGGGAGAGCAAGCTTCCCAAGCCTTGTAGGAGAGTCAGGCAAGGAGGCTTGGCCGGAGTTCGACTGTAAGGCTCGGCAGGACGTTCGACCTTACCTCGGCAGGTTGACCAAGCTTCCCAAGCCTAATAGGGTCAGGCAAGGGGGCTTGACCGGAGTTCGAGATTAAGTCTCGGCAGGACGTTCGACCTTACCTCGGCAGGTTGACCAAGCTTCCCAAGCCTAGTAGGACAGTCAGGCAAGCGGGCCTTGCTGGAGTTCGACTGTAAGGCTAGGCAGGACGTTCGACCTTACCTCGGCAGGGAGCCCAAGCTTCCCAAGCCTAGTAGGTGAGTCAGGCAAGGGGGCTTGGCCGGAGTTCGAGTGTAAGGCTCGGCAGGACGTTCGACCTTATCTCGGCAGGGAGACCAAGCTTCCCAAGCCTAGTAGGGTCAGGCAAGGGGGCTTGGCCGGAGTTCGAGTGTAAGGCTCGGCAGGACGTTCGACCTTACCTCGGCAGGTTGACCAAGCTTCCCAAGCCTAGTAGGAGAGTCAGGCAAGGGGGCTTGGCCGGAGTTCGACTGTAAGGCTCGGCAGGACGTTCGACCTTACCTCGGCAGGGAGACCAAGCTTCCCAAGCCTAGTAGGAGAGTCAGGCAAGGGGGCTTGGCCGGAGTTCGAGTGTAAGGCTCGGCAGGACGTTCGACCTTACCTCGGCAGGGAGCCCAAGCTTCCCAAGCCTAGTAGGAGAGTCAGGCAAGGGGGCTTGCCGGACTTCTACTGTAAGGCTCGGCAGGACGTTCGACCTTACCTCGGCAGGGAGCCCAAACTTCCCAAGCCTAGTAGGCGAGTCAGGCAAGGGCGCTTGGCCGGAGTTCGAGTGTAAGGCTCGGCAGGACGTTCGACCTTACCTCGGCAGGGAGACCAAGCTTCCCAAGGCTAGTAGGAGAGTCAGGCAAGGGGCTTGGCCGGAGTTCGAGTGTAAGGCTCGGCAGGACGTTCGACCTTACCTCGGCAGGGAGACCAAGCTTCCCAAGCCTAATAGGGTCAGGCAAGGGGGCTTGGCCGGAGTTCGAGTGTAAGGCTCGGCAGGACGTTCGACCTTACCTCGGCAGGGAGACCAAGCTTCCCAGCCTAGTAGGAGAGTCAGGCAAGGGGGCTTGCCGGAGTTCGACTGTAAGGCTCGGCAGGACGTTCGACCTTACCTCGGCAGGGAGACCAAGCTTCCCAAGCCTAGTAGGAGAGTCAGGCAAGGGGGCTTGGCCGGAGTTCGAGTGTAAGGCTCGGCAGGACGTTCGACCTTACCTCGGCAGGGAGACCAAACTTCCCAAGCCTAGTAGGAGAGTCAGGCAGAGGGGCTTGGCCGGAGTTCGAGTGTAAGGCTCGGCAGGACGTTCGACCTTACCTCGGCAGGGAGACCAAGCTTCCCAAGGCTAGTAGGAGAGTCAGGCAAGGGGGCTTGGCCGGAGTTCGAGTGTAAGGCTCGGCAGGACGTTCGACCTTACCTCGGCAGGGAGACAAAGCTTCCCAAGCCTAGTAGGAGAGTCAGGCAAGGGGGCTTGGCCGGAGTTCGAGGTAAGGCTCGGCAGGACGTTCGACCTTACCTCGGCAGGGAGACCAAGCTTCCCAAGCCTAGTAGGAGAGTCAGGCAAGGGGGCTTGGCCGGAGTTCGACTGTAAGGCTCGGCAGGACGTTCGACCTTACCTCGGCAGGGAGACCAAGCTTCCCAAGCTAGTAGGAGAGTCAGGCAAGGGGGCTTGGCCGGAGTTCGACTGTAAGGCTCGGCAGGACGTTCGACCTTACTCGGCAGGGAGACCAAGCTTCCCAAGCCTAGTAGGGGAGTCAGGCAAGGGGGCTTGGCCGGAGTTCGAGTGTAAGGCTCGGCAGGACGTTCGACCTTACCTCGGCAGGGAGCCCAAGCTTCCCAAGCCTAGTAGGAGAGTCAGGCCAGGGGGCTTGGCCGGAGTTCGAGTGTAAGGCTCGGCAGGACGTTCGACCTTACCTCGGCAGGGAGACCAAGCTTCCCAAGATAGTAGGAGAGTCAGGCAAGGGGGCTTGGCCGGAGTTCGAGTGTAAGGCTCGGCAGGACGTTCGACCTTACCTCGGCAGGGAGACCAAGCTTCCCAAGCCTAGTAGGAGAGTCAGGCAAGGGGGCTTGGCCGGAGTTCGACTGTAAGGCTCGGCAGGACGTTCGACCTTACCTCGGCAGGGAGACCAAGCTTCCCTAGCCTAGTAGGGGAGTCAGGCAAGGGGGCTTGCCGGAGTTCGAGTGTAAGCTCGGCAGGACGTTCGACCTTACCTCGGCAGGGAGCCCAAGCTTCCCAAGCCTAGTAGGAGAGTCAGGCAAGGGGGCTTGGCCGGAGTTCGAGTGTAAGGCTCGGCAGGACGTTCGACCTTACCTCGGCAGGGGAGACCAAGCTTCCCAAGCCTAGTAGGAGGTCAGGCAAGGGGGCTTGGCCGGAGTCGAGTGTAAGGCTCGGCAGGACGTTCGACCTTACCTCGGCAGGGAGGCCAAGCTTCCCAAGCCTAGTAGGAGAGTCAGGCAAGGGGCTTGGCCGGAGTTCGAGTGTAAGGCTCGGCAGGACGTTCGACCTTACCTAGGCGGGGAGACCAAGCTTCCCAAGCCTAGTAGG